>NW_016107337.1:302245-311239 GCF_001604975.1 Cebus imitator
AATTCTCCTGCCTCAGCCTCCTGAGTAGCTGGGATTACAGGCACACGCCACCATGCCCAGCTAATTTTTGTATTTTTAGTAGAGACGGGGTTTCACCATGTTGACCAGGATGGTCTGGAGCTCTTGACCTCGTGATCCACCCGCCTCGGCCTCCCAAAGTGCTGGGATTACAGGCGTGAGCCACCGCGCCCGGCCCTCACTATTTTTAATTCTAAATGTTACATTGTAGTCATATCTACGTTGGGCAAAATTTTGAACTAAGTAATCTCTGCGGTCCCTTCTATCTGTAAGAGTCTATGATTTGATGCACATTAAATATATTAACTCACATATGCACACAACCCTTTTGGGGGGCATCTTTTCTTATTGACCTTATTTTACAGATGAGGAAACCAAGGCATGGAAACACCGAGAGCCTTTTCCACAGTTATATAGTAGTAAGTGGCAGAGATACGACTGGCATTTGGCTCTGGATTCAATACTTTTCTGCCTGTAGAAATAAAAGAGGAAGTAGTGGGTAGTAGTGGGTAGGAAGGCATGCAGGCAGTAAAGGTTGAGATAAAGGTAGAAGGAAGCAGGAAAAAACCTGGCGGTAAATAGTAGCCCTGCTTGTATTCAATGCACATAAACTCATTGTATCTTTTAATAATGTCAAGAACGGCCAATGCTAATACTTACTGAACTTTAAATTTTGTTTAAACAAATACATATTTAATGCAATTCACTGAAAAATAATGCTAGTGTTGAGCAATAAGACTTAACATCTATTTATAACTTTAATGCACTATAGTTTCCCTCTTATTTTTTTGGAGAGTGTGATTTTAATTGTTGGGAAATAGAGTTCTACTATATGCTTTCAAAAGAAAAAGCAAAAAATGTTTTTTAAGTTTCATTTTCAACAAACATTAAAAATAAGATTATAACTAAAGGGTAGCAATAAAATAAAGCAAGAAGCTCTGGGAGTCTGATAGCATGCTATAAAATGTACTGCCCAGAGGAAGATACCACTAAATGAGATCTTAGTTTTTTAAAAAGACATATGAATAAAATTATTTTCAGTAATGAATAAAATCTATTTCATATAGTTTTATTTAAATAGATATATTTAAGACTAACATGCTTTTGGACTTCTTTTGCTTTTCTATTTAGTACACTTCATTTTTTGAATTTAATCATCACCTAGAGTCTAGAATGGACAAAGCATATATCTACAGGTAAAGTATAACTCAGTATACTTGGGGGAAGGGGAAAAAGCAATGGTACATCATTTTTTACAGAATTTGGCAGGAATATACTTCCCTCTTCAAGTAAAGGGTATAATTTCAGCTTTTGGCTATGTAAAATATAGGACTATGTTCTAGAACAGATGTGGATATTTTAAGTGAAATTCATATCAGATTTTAGAATAGTACTAGACTAAGAAAATAGGACTTAGTATCTGCTTCTGTCAAAACAGGTACAGAAAAACATACTCTTTTGCAAATTGACTTTAAACTTTTCTCATGATAATTCATTCCTAATATGAATTTTATTCATTTGTTGTTCTAAACTTCACTTGCACTGAGACGTCTAGTTGCTGTTCATCATAGCATAAAGTCTCATGAGCCTTTTTTAGTTAAATCAGCATAGTGTATTTTATGGGACTTAAACTGAAGAGGTGACCCTTGAGGCATGTCTTTCACGGAGTTGACTCACAACATCTGTGAAAAGAGAAGAAGTTTTTTTTTTTACACTCTGTCAATCCCAGTCAAGACATTGCCATCAGAAAATATGCAATGGTACCATCACTTTATACTGTACTAATGAGAGTTAACAGTTCACAGATCCAAAGCAAGGGGTTCACTGGAGACTTTAAGAAAAAGAAAATGCTAAAATAGGCTGTATTCCAGAAACAACGTGAATTCTTACTTTGCATCTGTTGCCTCTGACAGAGTTATTCGAACGACTGGATACCTGCTGTTTATTCTGCACGTTAATGCCTGTGTTTATTATTGGGCTTCAAACTATGAAGGAATTGGCTCTACTAGATGGGTGTATGATGGGGAAGGAAACAAGTAAGTTCTAATTTTGAAAGAAACCTTTATTGATTCTTCTTAACATTCTGTTTCATTGTATGAATTTTTAAGAGCCAGTGTCTTTGAAGCTGTCATAACCTATTTAATGGATGGAAAATACTATCTGGCCATTAAAAAGGATAAGATCACGTCATTTGCATCAAAATGGATGGGATCGAAGATCATTATCTTAGTGAAATAAGCCAGACACAAAACAGTAAATATCACATGTTCTCACATTTATGTGGGAGCTAAAAATATTGATCATATGGAGACAGAGAGTGGAAAGATAAATAACAGAGACTCAGAAGAGGGAGTGATGGGGAGAGGAGCGCATAAAGAAAAGTGCATTAAAGGATACGAACATACAGTAAGGATATATTCAATGTTTGATAACACAGCAGCGTGACTATAGTTTGAAAACCTGTGTTGTACTTGGGTAAGGGACACCTTGAACACCCTGATTTTATCGCTACACATTATATCCATGTAACAAAATTGCACAAGTACCCCATGAATTTGTCCAAATAAAAATATTTTTAACTGAAAAACCTATTTAGTAAGTTAGTACATTTTTAAGTGAATGAGCATAGAAAAGAATAGAATAGAAAACAT
This sequence comes from Cebus imitator, assembly GCF_001604975.1. Lineage (NCBI taxonomy): Eukaryota > Metazoa > Chordata > Mammalia > Primates > Cebidae > Cebus > Cebus imitator. The sequence goes on from NW_016107337.1 coordinate 304,915, forward strand.
CAGTCTGTCTGATAGTAGGGAAGTGTGTGTGTGTGTGTGTGTGTGTGTGTGTGTGTGTGTGTGTATTTGTGTGTGTGTATCTTGAGTTGGCCTGTGAAATGCATTTTTTACTCTGGATTATGATTTTTAAAGTTTGAAAGCCTCTACTTTAGACAACTGAGCAGTGAGGTAACTTTTAATCACTCTGCTGCTGATTGTTAGTAATGAACAATATTAATTATTTAGAGGGCAGGTGCAGTGGCTAATTAGTTTACCAGTGAAGGGTTTTATGGGTTTATGACTCAGCTATAACCACTAACTCAATTAAACACTTAGAGAGTAACAAGGATCATAAATTAAACTTGACAATTAGGTATGCAAGTGTCCCAGAAATAAAAAAGATCATTTGAAAAATTTAGAGCAGTAGAATCAGGACTCAGGAATGGCAACTGGGTATTTAATAGTGAAATTTCCTTATGGTAAGATACAAAGACCAAACGTAAAGTTGACTTTACTAACTTTCTGCTCCAATGAAATGACATTGAACATATAATAAGGCAACGTCCAAGCTGGAAAAAAAGCAGGTCCCAGCATTACTTTGAAGGTCAACTCACTGCAGCCTTGGGATAGAGAGCAATTACAGGATAGAGCAAAGAGAGGGAAAATAACTTGCAAAACTACATACTACCTAGAGTGAGTTGGATGTGCATAAAGGATTATAACAACCAGAACCGATTTTAAAGAATCTGAAGTCAGAAGGATCACTGGCTGGGAAACATACACACAGACACTCTATTTCCAGAAAATTTCCTAAATAAATAATTCCCTTTAGAATGTGAATTATTTCCTTTGATATAAATAACTAATTTGTATAAAAATTGGCTAAGATAACCAACATCATTAGGTGACTGTGATGATAGCTATTTTTATCAAATTAGCAAAACAATACAGGATTACATCAGAATGTCTTCCAGAAAAAATTGAATTATTTCTCTTTTACACCTAGATGCCTCTCTGCAGAGTTTCTAGGGACTATATCTTGTTCCCAGTGTCAAGCTCAGTGTTAAGTATATAATAATAGGCAATATATTAGGTATACAAAGGCAGGAAGACCGAGGGGGAGTAAGGAAAAAAGAAAGGAATGGTCAAATCTGCATTATAACGAGAAGAAAGAAATCTCAGCTTCAGCCCATAAGAAACTTAAAGTGTGCTAGTGTTTTAGAAACGTAGGTACCAAACCTGAAGTAGAGTAGGGAATAAGAGTGAGTAACCACTAAAGAACAGAAATAAAGAGGATAACTTCTAAATTGGTAAGGGGAAACAATAAGAAAATGTAAAAAGCAAACCAATCCAAAAAAAGACAAAAATAAAGAGTGGCAGTTGTGGGGAGAAGTATAGGAAAGGCAGGACCATAGAAGACACAACATAAGACGGTAAGGACAATTTAAAATAGATCAGTATGTTACCAGAAAGAGGTCCCGATCCAGACCCCAAGAGAGGGTTCTTGGACCTTGTGCGAGAAAGAATTTGGGACAAGTCCATGGAATAAAGTAAAAGCAAATTTATTAAGAAAGTAAAGAAATAGGCCGGGCGCGGTGGCTCACGCCTGTAATCCCAGCACTTTGGGAGGCCGAGGCGGGTGGATCACGAGGTTGAGAAATCAAGACCATCCTGGTCAACATGGTGAAACCCCGTCTCTACTAAAAATACAAAAAATTAGCTGGGCATGGTGGTGCGTGCCTGTAATCCCAGCTACTCAGGAGGCTGAGGCAGGAGAATTGCCTGAACCCAGGAGGCGGAGGTTGCGGTGAGCCGAGATCGCGCCATTGCACTCCAGCCTGGGTAACAAGAGCGAAACTCCGTCTCGAAAAAAAAAAAAAAGAAAGAAAGTAAAGAAATAAAAGAATAGCTACTGCATAGGCAGAGCAGTGGCATGGACTGCTTAACTAAGAATCCTTATAATTATTTCTCGATTATATGTGAAACAAGGAGTAGATTATTCATGAGTTTTCAGGGAAAGGGGTGGGCAATTCCCTAAATTGAGGGTTCTTCCCCTTTCCAGACTATATAGGGTAAATTCTAGACCTTGCCATGGTATTTGTAAACCGTCATGGTGCTGGTGGGCATGTCTTTTAGCATGTTAATGCGTTATAATTAGCATATAATGAGCAGTGAAAATGACGAGAGTTCACTTTCATAGCCATCTTAGTTGTGGTAAATTTGGGCCAACTTCTTCACTGAAACCTAATTTATAACCAGGGGCTCTGTTACCTGTATCTTGTGCCAATCTCCTATTTCATCCTATGACTTAGAATGTCTAACCTCCTGGGAAGGCAGGTTAGTAATTCACAGCTCTTATTTTACCCATCCCTTTTTCAAGATGGAGTCACTCTGGTTAGAACACCTCTGACAAATATGTGCAGTAAATTAATATGAACTAAACTCACATGCTAATAGAGATTGTCAATTGACAATCAATATAAGCATTAAAACAAAAGGCATTTTAGAGAAAAAGTTCACCATATAATGGTAAAATTTTTGATTCACGATTGTCAAAAAACAAAATTACAACAAATTTATTTTAACCATCTTAATTGGCTTTTATTTGCAATTCTAGAATCAGGCAACACCTCAACTGTATAAAATAGAATGAGTGTTCTGATACGCTGAGCAAAGGAGGTTGGCTTCATAGGCAGAAAAGGGCTGGAGAAAGCAGAAACAGGGAACAAAAAATGCATTGGTTATTTCCAAGCTACTTTCCTTGTAAAGGCGGAAGTAGAGGCGACTTCCTTACCATGCTGGATAAAACTGGTTTGTTTAGGGACTTAGCGCCCTCCCCCTCCCCCCTCCCCTCTCCCTCTCCCTCTCTCTTCCTCCCTCACTCCCTCCCTCTCCTAATTTCTTGGAATGGCAGATAAACAATTTAGTTTTAGTTTTGTGACACAGAACTTCAGCGTGAATAATTCCATTTTGGTTTGGTCTGTTTGGCCTAGTGCAGGAGTTTAGTCCAAACCAATGGCCTCCTATAAATTTTCTTTACTACCATCAAGATATTCCAATTCTAAATGTGTATATACCTAATAAAGTACTTATAATCATTCAAAAAATCATAAAGCAAAAATTGATAGAAGAAGGAGAAATTGGCCAATATATCATCAACGTGTGAGACACCAAACATAACTATTGACAGATCAAACAACCAAAAACAATAAACATATGAAAGATTTGATATCTCAATTAACAAGCTTGATTTCATGGGTACAAATAGAATCTTGCACCCCAGGATTAGAAACCACCCATTTTTCTTAATAGCTCACAGGAAAACTACTAAAAATGATCATTTTCTAGGCCCAAAACTAATTTCAATAAATTCCACAGTCTTGTTATCATACAACTCACATTCTCTGACTATAAATTTTATCCCATCAGCTCTGCTCTGCCTATTTAGACTGAAACATTCTTACACAGAACCAAAGCTCCAACAATCCTGTTACCAACTGTCAGGGACCCAGGTTATCTTTTTAGATAATTTGCCTATGGCAGTTACTTAGATACTTACATTCTCCTAACAGTTTTTGAACATCAACTTTTCCTTCCATTGCTTCATATTACCCTTTGATCTTGTAAGCCAAGTTTTTGCAATAATTACCTAAAGCATTTTTTTTAACTTAACCTTTGTGATGGTCCTGGCGACCTATAAATTGAAGGTTGTTTATTAGGCATTTGGATTTGCAAATTTTGCCCTAGTTAGAATTAGGCAGCAGACTGTGGGGCATAAGTGGAACACTGTGAACATTTAAAATAAGTCAGGTTTATTATTACTCCACTAATTCTCATCAGAACAGCAATTTCTACTCATTTCAATAGAAGGCATTTTTATTTATATTGAGTGAATGACAGCCTTCTTTAGACTGTAAAATTTGACAAAGAATGCAAATGTTTAGTTCAAAAGGAGAAGACAAATAAGTACTTAAGGTACTTTTGTTCACATGTATCCCAATTTTATTTATTTTCTGACATAAATTTCCTAAAACACACAAAACTTTTTAACAAATCCATGGTCCCAATCCCTAATGTATCTTTTCCTTAAAAAGAAAAAGAGAGAAGTAAACTAAGATGTCATGAGAATTATTGACTTTAGTTGAGATAAGGAATTACTATACCATAGTGCTAGAAAAATTTAGGTAATCCACCTTCTTAATTTCAGAGATGAAGATGAAGAGGCTTAGGTCTCATCATGAAAATATTTATTCAGGGTGTCCTAGATACCTGATAGCTGAGTTCAGACAATGGCAGAGAAAGAGAGAGAGAGGATATTTTATATTACAATTCCTGGAAGGTAACCCTTGGGATATAACAAAAAAACCCAGAGCAAAGAATTGGATGGATCAGAAGGAAGTTTGAAGGGCAGTAAGCAGCATGATGGGAGAGTCCAGAAGGAGATTTAACAGATGTGCTCACAGATCCAGTCTTCCCATATTCTCATTTCAGTAAGTCTAAGTATGCATTCACTCATCCATTTCAGTCACTCAACAAATATTAGTGAATTCCTATTGTGTGCTACTAGGCTCATAAATACCTACCTTTGTAGCACTTATATTCTATCAAGACCATTCTCCCTCATAGCCAGTGATTCCGGTAATAAGTTTACAGAAACCAGTGGCTAAGATGGATTGAGGTAGTTAAGGTCCACACAGAAAGATAAGTATAGAAGGGGTACTTTTAAAAGTTGCATGGTCCCACTACAGATTCACCACAATGGCTAAAATTTTAAAAACTGACAATACCAAGTGTTGGAGTAATGACAATGCCAGGTGTTAGGATAACATGGGGTTACTGGGACTCTCCTATATTGCTAGAGGGAACGTGAAATGATAAAACCATATTGGAAAAAGATCTGACAGTTTATTTTACAACTAAATATATCTACCTTACAACTCAAAAAATTCCAACCTAGGTATTTTACCCAAGAGAAATGAAAATATATGTTCACAGAAAGAAAACTTGTTCAGGAATTTTCATAGAAGCTCTATTCATCATAACCGAAAGCTTGAGGCAGCCTAAGTGTTCAACCATAGGTGAATAAATAAACGCACTATGGAATAAACATACAATGAATACTATGCAGCAATAAAAAGGAATAAATTACCAATACACAACATGAATAACTCTCAAAAGCATACTGAGTAAAAGACATCTTATACATAAGTATATATACTGTATGATTTCATTTATGTGAAATTCTAAAAAGGGCAAACTTATCCATGGTAGAAAAAAATTAGAACAGGTGACTGTCTCTGGCACATTTGAGTAAGGATTGACTGGGAGAAGAACTGAGAGAACTTTCTAAAGTGATGGCAAGGCTGTATGTCTTAATATGTGTTTTGGTTACACAGGTATATGCATTTGTCAAAATTTATTCAATGATACAAAAATCGGTAGCATTTATGCACACTAACAATAAGTTATCTGAAAAGGAAATTAAGAAAACAATATCATCTTTAATAGCATCAAAAAGAATAAAATATTTGGAATAAATTTAACCAAAGGGGTATGAGACTTCTACACTGAAAACTGCAAAATACTGATGAAAAAGTTACAGTAGAAACTAATAAACTGAGAGACATCTGTGTTCATGGGCTAGAATAATTAATATTGTTAAAATGTCCCAACTACTCACAATGATCTACAGATTCAATGTAATCCCTATCAAAATCTCAATGATTTTTTACAGGAATAGAAAAAAAATCCAAGAATTCTTATGAAACCACAGAAGACCCCAAATAGCTAAAGAAATTTTGAGCAAAAAGAACAAAGCTAAATGTATCCCACTTCCTGATTTCAAAATACATCACAGAGCTACGGTAATCACAACAGTATGAAACTGGCATAAAGGCATATATGTGGTCCAATGAAACAGAATAGAGATCCCAGAAATAAATGAATGAATATATAGATGATCAACTGCCTTCCCAAGAGTGCTAAGGATAAACAATGAGGAAAGATAGTCTCTTCAATAAATTGTACTGGGAAAACTGGATATTCACATACAAAAGAACAAAATAGGCTGGGCGAGTTGGCTCAAGCCTGTAATTCCAGCACTTTGGGAGATGGAGGAGGGTGGATCACAAAGTCAGGAGTTCGAGACCAGCCTGGCCAAGATGGTAAAATCCTCTCTCTACTGAAAATACAAAAATTAGCTGAGTGTGGTGATAGGTACCTGTAATCCAAGCTACTTGGGAGGCTGAGGCAGGAGAATCATTTGAACCCAGGAGGCAGAAGCTGCAGTGGGCCGAGATCGCACTACTGCATTCTAGCCTGGACAACAGAGCAAGAATCTGTCAAA
>NW_016107337.1:311259-323074 GCF_001604975.1 Cebus imitator
AAAAAAAAAAAAAAAAACACAGAAAAACTAACTACGATATGACCCACCAATGCCCCTTCTGTAAATACACCCAAAGTTATTGAAATCTGTATCTCAAGGAGACATCTGTACTCCCATGTTCATTGCAACCTTGCAGCATTATTCACAATAGCCAAAATATGGAAGCAACTTAAATTTCTCTCAACTAATGAAAGGATAATGTGGTAAATATGAATATATATAATGGACTACTATTCAGCCCTTAAAAATAAAGAAATCCCTCCATTTCTGACAATATAGATAGAGCTGGAGGACTTTATGCCTAACAAAATAAACAAGACACAGAACGAGAAATGGTGTATGACCTCACTTATATGTGGAATCTAAAATAGTCAATTTATAGTAGTAGAGAGTAAGATGGGGGTTACCAGGGGCTGAAGGAAAAGGATAACAGGGAAGTGTAAGTCAAAGAGTACAAAGCTTCCATTATGCAAAATAAGTCCTAGAAATCTACTGTATGGCATAATGCCTATAGTTAATACTATACTTGCTTTAAATCCATCAAACAGTCCTACTTAAGATTATTGCCTTTTATGAGGTGGGGGGACAGGGTCTCACTCTGTTGTCCAGGCTGGAGTGCAGTGGCACCATCTCCACTTACTGGAACCTCTGCCTCCCGGGTTTAAGTGATTCTCCTGCCTCAGCCTTCCAAGTAGCTGAGATTATAGGTGCCTACCACCACACCCACGTAATTTTTGTATTTTTAGTAGAGATGGGGTTTTACTACATTGGCCAGCTTAGTCTCGAACTCCCAGCCTCAGGTGATCCACTCACCTCAGCCTACCAAAGTGCTGGGATTACAGGTGTGAGCCACCATGCCCAGCGTCATTAGTGCTTTAACTGTATGTTCAAAATAAAACATAACTCTAAACAAATACCAAACTCCAAGCATATATATTCTGAAGTACTGTTTTTAGGAGAAAGTTTTTGGCTGTCTAGAAATTACTTTGAAATACATCAAAAAAATAAGAAGGTTTTATTGATAAATAAGTGGAGGAATATGTGACAAAGCAGGAATAGTAAATGTTAATGGTAGAATCTAGGTAGTGAGTATATGAGTGTTCACTGCAAAAGTCTTCTAATTTTTCTCTTTGAAGTGTTTCATAATAAAATATTGGGGGAAACTGTATGTCACGTCTGTTTCACAAAGAAAGACTTTCTATTTTCATACTAAATTTTTTATGGTTTTATGTCAAATTCTGCCTTACTGCTTTAACTTGAAGTATGCTGAAGTATATATCATGTGTTATATAGTTGATGCATTATATAGTTAGTACTTAGATAGTCCATGTATTAATCCAGCCAGATAGAATCTCTTTGAAAAGATCTATCTGACTGGGATGTAGATATTAGAGATGGATACACTAGACTAATTAAGCTAATCTTAGGAAATCAATAAGAGGCCATCTAATTAAATTACAAATCTTATCCTTGGCTATGCATGTCTAGATGTAAGACGTGACTGAGAAAAGAATCCTAAAATAAATCTCAAAGCATCAGGGCAGAAACCTTCCAATTAACATAGCAGACTATTTATTATACAAAAAATAGTTCAAGCTAAACCTTTGAGGTTTGGAAAATCCATGTCAAAATTTCACATTTGATTGTTATTTTTTAACATTATAAAAAAGAAAATGGGAGAAAAATAATTCATACATTTGTTCCTGTTAAAGTGGGACAAACTTGTGAGTGACTTTGGAGGGGCCAGTCATCCCAACGTTTATCATGGAATTGACTATGTTGGGAGAGAATCTCATTTCTCTTCACTCCTGGGTAATGTCAGGTTTAATAAATTTCCTTAATTTAAAGAGACCCACAGGTCCAAAATAAATCAAGTAATAGGAAATTATAAATTGGAATTTGAAAAGTTAAAATGCAATCCATAAAATTAATTCCATACTTCTTCAAGGTGATTCTCTTTGACATCAAGTTCACTATAATATTACTAAGTCCAAGGAAGCCTGCTAGAAAAAAATTATACAGTGGTAATATTTTGATTCTCTTGGCATAGTGATTATCAAGCCCTACCAAAGAGTTAATTATTTTTTTCTGTTCCTATAGCAAGAAACTAGGTAAAAAAAGAAAAAAAAAAGTTCTATGTCCTTCAAAAGATATTGAATTTCAAAATGAGTGATTTCTTTCTAGATCTGTTTTTATTTGAATATTAGCTTCAACTGCAGTTTTTTCTTTGTAAACCTCAACTTCTTCTATTTGAAGTTCTTAAAATATCAAACTATTTTTACAAGAAAAGACCACCACGGTTGTTCAAAGATTAATGCCCAGTTACCAAAGTGCTAATGTTATATGTGGCATATCTAGATAAGAAATAAAAACCTGACTAGGGCAGGATTCTATAAAAAGTGCTGCCTTTCTGTGTCTGCACCAGATGCCTAAATAGTTAGTTGGGGGACACAAAATCTAAATGTCTCTCTATAACAAAACCTGGAGATGTTCTTTATATAATTGACCTTTTTAAAGGATGTGGTGGAAATGTATGATATCACGTTATCAGAGCTATGCAGAATTACCAAATAGCATTTGTAACTGCACAAGAATTATGAAATATATATACAGATATCTTCAACTTCTGATGGGGTTATATCACAATAAACCTATCAGGAAATATTGTAAGCCAAAAACGCAGTTAATACACCTAACCTACCAAACATAGCTTAGCCTAGCCTAACTTAAATGTGTTCAGAACACTTATATTAGTCTACAGTTTGTCAAAATCATCTAACACAAGCTGAATTTCTAATAAATTGTTGAATATCTCACATAATTTATTGAATAACATACTAAAAGTGAAAAACAGAATTGTTGTATGAGTATTCAAAGTATGGTTTCTACTGAATGGATATTGCTTTTATACCGTCATAAAATCGAACCATAGTAAGTTAAGGACTCCGTATAGCTAAGTGAATGTCATGTGTTTTATACTCACCTTTACCATATTCTTTTCTTGTCCTCTTTCTAACTGGTCTATAATGACCTCAGCCTCTTTATTTGCAATTGTTCAAGTACAGAATCTTTATCAAGTACATTTCTGAGCATACTTGATTTTCTACAATACCAGCTTCTAGATAAGTTGCCCATTACAATCAACTGTAATATCCCTATTAAGAGGGAGCTCAGCTCTCCTCTGTCTCTGCCATGGTTTACATATTCAATAATATACTAATATGTGGGTGGAAAATAGAGGAGATATTCATCTGTTCTGTTTTCCATTAGTAAAAACAATTGAATCTAAACTATAGAAAGTTCTACCATCTGCATAAATACATTTGATCTCTATAATATTCCCACAAATCAATACAGTGGTAGTTTAAAAACAGCCTCAATTTTTTTGCTGCCTCTCTCATTGAGAGGTGGATTCAAATATCTCTTCCTTTGAATCTGGACTGGCCTTAGTGACTTGCCTGACAAATACAATGTGTCAATTATAGCTATAAGATGATAAAGGGCTTCTCAGTTATAGGACACCTGGCAGCTACCACCTGGACTGTTATTGCTCTAGGGGAAAACAGCTCTCATGTAAAAATCTGTCTGCCTTGAGACGTCCATGCTGTGAGGAAGCCCAAGCTAGTCACATGGACAGGCTGAATGAAAAAAAGATACCCAGCAACCTCCAATTGTTCCAGTCTTCACAGCTCAGGCTCAGATATGTGAGGTAAGGATCTACCTTGGGCATTCCAAAAGGACATATCATAGAAAGGAACAGAGGAACCCGAACAAGAGTCAGAATCAAGGTCTCAGATATTTGGCCTCAATCAGCTCTTCCCAGATATCTCCAGCCATTCAAGTCATGTCAGCTGAGGGCCCAGTCATCATGGAACATAAATGAGTCATCACTTTTGGGCTTTGCACAAAATTCTGACCCATAAAACTATAAGCCTAATAAAAATGGTGGTTATTTATACCGCCAAATTTTAGTAACAGCTAGTAAACACCCTCCTTGGGGTTGTGTCATTATTTCATGGTGTTTATTAAAGAAGTTTACATTAGCACACATGGTGCTTGCCAGTGCTGTCTTTAGAAAGAAATTCTTGATCAGTAGGAAATTTGTTATAATTTAATAGTACTATATTCTCCAAAGAATAGTACTCTTTTCAATGACATAGAAAAAAGCAAAATGTATATCTTCTGTTTTCACAGGTACCTGAGATGTTATTATTGGGCAGTTCGAACTTTAATTACCATTGGTGGCCTTCCAGAACCACAAACTTTATTTGAAATTGTTTTTCAACTCTTGAATTTTTTTTCTGGAGTTTTTGTGTTCTCCAGTTTAATTGGTCAGGTAAGTTGAGTATGAATCACAGAATATACAGTGCTGTCATTTTTGAAAGGCTAATAAGCCTTTATAAACTTTATGGAGGAAAAATTAAAATCTGTCTGGTTCTTTTTTTTTTTTTTTTTTGAACTAACTTTCATCTATTTTAATGAATTGAAGGAGGATGTGATTAGGTCAACAGTACTTTTCCATTTTTAAGCCATTAAATCTATCAAAAGACCTGTTAGCAAAGAGCATTAGTTTGAACTATCAGAGAAAGTTGTTTCTAAGTTAATTTTTTACTTGGACCATAATGAAAACCATGAAAATCTCTTTTATTTACTTAAACTTCAAATATTATTATAACATCACTGGGCTAAAATCAACTTCAGAGGTCATTTAAACCAGAGGTTACAAAACACCATATAAAATAATAAATTATTGTTTCATAAATATTTACTATAGCATCTCCTTATACATATTCTCAAAAAAGTCAGTCTAGTAAGAATTTAAATAAATTATTATATTAAAGGTAGTTGGAACTGAAGAAGGATAGAGCCCATATTTTTTTCTTTTTTTTTTTTTTTAAGACAGGGTCTTGCTCTGTCACCCAAGCTGGGGAACAGTGGCATAAACATGGCTCACTGCAGCCTTGACCTCTTGGGCTCAAGGGATCCACCCGCCCTAGCCTCCCAAGTAGCTGCAACTACAGTCCCACCCCACCACACCCAGCTAATTTTTTTTGGAAGGCAGGTGGATAGTGGCCTAAATGTATGAGCCCATGTGAGAGCCTGATACAGAAGGCAGTTGGGAGTATGGGCTCCAGATTATTTAGTTTACATATGGAAGACACACTCTCAGGAGATTTGGCCACCATCTCTAGTGATTACCTAACCCTGGGAGAAACAAGCAAGGCCTTCAGTCATCAAGGTCCCAGATATCAACATATCAAAACATGGAAAATGAAGCAGGTTAAATAAATACGGATACACAGGGATATGGCAGCTATAGCTTTAACATGTTAATGAAATACAGAAAGGAGTAGTCAAGGAAACTCTATGTTGAAAATAGTTAGGTTTAGGAAGATGAACACCAAGAGCTAAAAATTTTAAGTATAAAATATCATTATCTTCATGGCTGAGGAGATTATATTAACAATGATTGAACTAGGAAGCTGGTTTGAGAGAAATTAAATTCAAATCCATTTGAATGTAAATAACAAAAATCACATTATTTTATAATTTATTGTAAAATCAATGTGAGGTTGTCATATCACAGTCAATACCTTCTCTGTTTTACAGATGAGAAAACTCCAGTTTAAAGAGACTAAGAGGCATCCCTGATTCATACCTGTAGTTTGTATGGTCATATGGTAGAACCATATATAATAACACTGATAATAATAGTAAAATTTAACATGTATTGAGTACTTGCTGTGTGCAAGGCAATTTTCACATCAAGACTAAAAAACTATTTCTAGCCCCAGTTCAATTACCTTGCTACTCAAAGTGTAATCTTCAGACTAGCAACAGCAGCAGCAACAGCACTTGGAGGAATTCAGAATTCAGGCCCCACCTCAGAACTACTGAGTCAGAACTTGCATTTTTAACAAGATCATCAAGGGATTCACAGACACACAAATATTTGAGAAGTGCTGCTTTCTACACCACACCCCTTCTGCTTTTAAACTGGATTTGAGGTTCCAATAGGAACAAGGAGGAATATCAAGTCATTGAAAATGTCGTAATAGAGCTCAAGGGAAAGATTGAGGCTGGAGATACAGATGTGTGCCTCAAACTCTCATAGTGAATACAAGATACTGAGTAGGGGAACAGATAGAAATAAAAGTTTAAAAGCCTAGGACAAAAAAAATCTCCACTCATTCAAAATTTCCACATAGAGACTATAGCCTGGAACTAATTGTCACCTTTTTTTTGTTTGTTTTAAGAGACAGGGTCTGGCTCTGTTGCCCAGGCTAGAGTTTAGTGGCTTAATCATAGCATACTGTAGCCTCAAACTCCTGGGCTCAAGGAATCCTCTTACCTTGCCCTCTCAGGTAGCTGGGACCACAAGTGTGTGCCACCATGCCTGGCTAATTCTTTTTTTCTTTTATTTTTTGTAGAAACAGAGTCTCACTATGTTGCCCAGGCTGGTCTTGAGCTTCTGGCCTCAAGTGATTCTCCCACCTCATCTCCCAAAATGCTGAGATTACAGACATGAGCTACCTCACCCAGCCAGTCGTCACATTTTAACTACAATATTCTATTTTCTGAAACAACTCACAGAAACTGACATTTCTCTTCCTCTTATACTCTCATGTGCTTCCTAGCCTGGAATCCATCATAGAATATATACCCTCCTCAACTCCTTCAACAACAAAAGCCAACGTTGCTGAAGGACATCATACAAACCATTCAAATTACTGTCACTACAAACTATTGGACCCTCAACAGCAATCAATCATGCTTTTAATAGTCCTTTCTTCCCAACTTAACACTCTATTAAATCTCCCAACCCCACTCCTAGCATACCAAGTCTCCCAGCCTTAGGTAAGTAGGTAATGTAGGTTGTCAACCAAAAACAGCATAGAAAAGTGAGATCTAGGATTGAGGTTGTTGAGGAATATTTGGAAGAAAAATATTTGGAAGTAAAATTTAACATGTATTGAGCACTTACAATGTGCAAGGTGATTTTCACATCAAGACTAAAAACTGTAAGAGACTCAAAAGATATATACAGTTAAACTAGCTGCATAGCTCCTCAGCAGATAGTTTTAATATGTAGAATAATTTACTCACTCTAAAAATGGAAACTGAGGAGGGCATCATGATTTTTTTAAAAAGGCATTTGAACTAGACTTCAAAGAATGAGTCGTTTTTCCATATGCAGAAAAGGCTCAACAGCTACTAAAATGAACGAGCAAAGTCTTAGGAGTGTGAAAGTGAGGCCCTGGTTTTCCTCCCTATTATAAACCCACAGTCAAAGCATATTTACAGCCACTTGCTTCCTTCTATGTGCTAGGAAGAGTGGAGCTATATATCTTTTCTGTGCTGAGCCCTTAAAGATCGGCTTTTAACCTAGAGTGGGTTTTTATGGGTGAGTTATAAACATCCAAGAACTAAAACCTGACAGTTTCTTAAGAATTGTCACAGCAGTAGATGATGCTTCAGTAATTTCAGCACATTTCAACTTCTGCTGAATACTATGCCTTAAGCATGATGAGATTTGATTTTTATCTGTCTAAACAACACAAAGGGAAGTACAGAGGTTGCAATTTCATGATGAATTGAGTCTATATAGCCAGGCACACTGGATAATATATGAAGGATGCTTTCAAAGTAAGACTCACCAAAATGGGCCAGCCATTCTGCCAGACAATCGCTCGACTTTTATTGCACATTCCTTGCATAAGCACAGCTGTATAATTTTTTTCAATATATACTAATATTCCTGCAGTAAAATACAAGTTTACAAAGAAAATGATGTGTCCTATGCATTGTATGACTGAATTCTCACTTGGTTTGTCCTAAAGGTCTTATTGTTGTCCTTATTGGGTCAGAGAGAGAATGTGATTTTCCCAATATTTTATTGAAGTGGGTGATATCAGGACCCAATATCAGTGTGTTTAAAATCAAGCAATCCACTGCAGAAAAGTTAAGTCTGGGCAAGATTAAATAAAATAAAAATGAATGAACAAAATCAAGTAATCAGGGCATTAGAAAGGAGTATAACATGTAAAAAACATGTAATTTGACTTTTATTAATGCTCCCAGTTCTTCTGTTGGGTGTTGAGTGACCATATTTGTGGTTTTAGATGAGAGATGTGATTGGGGCAGCTACAGCCAATCAGAACTACTTCCGCGCCTGCATGGATGATACTATTGCCTACATGAACAATTACTCCATTCCTAAACTTGTGCAAAAGCGAGTTCGGACTTGGTATGAATATACATGGGCTTCTCAACGAATGCTAGGTAAGCATGGCAGATTACTGATTAAATTCCTGTAAAGCCTGTCATACGATGAAAATTCTGTAAGGTAGCGGAGACTAATTGGATTTGAACAAAAGGTTGTAAAACAATTAAATGATCCTTAAAGCATTAGTTTAATACAATAGGAGTTTTTTTCCTTAAATATAAAGCCGTATCTTACTAGTTTTGAAAACCTTGGAAGAGAAATAGGCTAAATTTTATTTTAGCATCTACTGGATGCTGGGTATTACACACATTGTCTCATATAGTCACACATACAAAAAACGAGGTAGGAAAATTAGGCATTGTCTATCCCTTTTAAAAGAAGAAAATAAAGGCTCCTAACTGGGAAATTTGGCCAAGGACACAAAGCCAGCACATGGTCTAACTAGAACTCAGACCTGTACCTCTTCTCCTCCAAACGCTTGCCCTTACTGCAATATCCCTCTCTTACCCAGAACACAGTACAGATGACCCCTGAACAAGTGGGGGTTTAGGAGGCCAACCGTCACTCCACAGTCAGAAATCCACATGTAACTTTTGGGGCTGGGCATGGTGGCTCATTCCTGTAATCTCAGTATTTTAGGAAGCTGAGGCAAGGGGATCGCTTGAGGTCAGGAGTTTGAGACCAGTCTGGCCAACATGGTGAAACTCCATCTCTACTAAAAATACAAAAATTAGTAGTGTGTGGTACACACCACTACATTCCAGCCTAGGCAACAGAGCCAGACTCTGTCTTAAAAAAAAATAAAATAGAAAGAAGGAAATTCACATATACCTTTTGACTCCCCCAAAACCAAACTACTAAAGCCTACTATTGACTGGAAGCCCTACTGATAACATATACTGTTGACTAACATATATTTTATATGTTATCTGTATTATATACCATATTCTTATGATAAACTGGAGAAAAGAAAATGTTATTAAGAAAATTATAAGGAAAAGAACTATATTTACTAGTAATTAAGTGAAAGTAGATCATCACAAAGTCTTCATCCTCCTCATCTTCACTGTCGAGTAGGCTGAGGAGGAGGAGAAAAAGGAGTTGGCTTTGCTCTCAGGTGTAGCAGAGGTGGAAGAGAATCCTTGTTTAAGTGGACCTGTGCAGTTCACACTCACATTGTTCAAGGGTCAACTGTACTAATAGAAAGCAGCAACTTTGCAAGCCACTCCCATCCCACCTCAGGGCACACAGTTGCTTCCATGAGATGCTAAATAATTAATGGTGTCTACAACGATACCACTCTACTACTGCAGTTTAAAATAATTGTTACTGAGGGACATAAAATAAGTTCAAGATAATGCACTCCTACTTAAAAATAATCAAACTCAACTTTTAGCTTGTTCTTACCATATGAAAATAGGAATTAGTACCACCAAGAAGCCAAAAATGCCCCAGAGTGCAAATTACAATGAAATTCTCAAATCACAAAGGTTCCTAAGAGCAGAAAGAAACCACTGGTTATTTTAGTAGGATCTTTCCTTCACCTTTCTGATACTCGTAAGAGACTCCAGCCTCGTGTTTAGAATCTCTTCCTGAATGACCAAAACAACATGCCTCCCTCTAGAACATCTGCAGCTACTTGAGGGCATCTGAAGTAGGCAGGAAGAGCAACAAAAGGAGTGGTGCCAGGCTTCTTTTCTCGTACCCCTTGGTGGGTTAACGATTCAACTCCTTGGCTTAGGAGGTAACTAGAGACAAGCAGCTCTCGGAAACAATACAGTCTATCCATATATGAAGGATGTTCATATTTAGAATCTATATTTGAATCAAAATAGGGATGTCATACCACAATTTTTTTTCTAAATAATAAAAGAAAACATCAAAAAATAATCAACTCAGAAACCCAGGATATTCTAAACACCAAGAATAGGAAATTTTCTGGAGGGAAATAAACAGACCCTGAACCTATCATAGGGTGGGCAGAGGGAAAGGATCAGGAAAAAAGAGTGGGTACTAGGCTTATTACCTGGGTGATGAAATAATCTGTACAACAAATCCCCACAGCATGAATTTACCTATATAACAAACTTGCACATGGACCCCTGAACTTAAAATACAAGGTTTTAAAAAAGGTGGGGGGAAGAATAGGCAACTGCGTTTATGGAATGTTTTATCAGCCTGAAAGCCCATCTCTTAATTCACATGTAGAAAAATCTGTAATATATTCACATTCTTCATTGACTTAATAAGCAAGTAAATAACAATAATTTGAATTTACTCTCTTAGCACATTTCTTCTTTAGATTCCACCCCAGCTGAACCACCTACTAATTATGCACAATGGAGCAAGTCACTTACAGCCTCTCGGGGCTTCAGTTCTTTGTGTTTTTCTTCTTTCTGCAAAATAGGAATGAGAACACTTACCCTTAGGGTTGTCACAAGGGTCAAATAAGATAATGGCTATGACAGAGCTCTGTAAGCTCTCCAGTGCCACATGGTGCTCGTTATTATTTGCCATCCCTTGAATGCTAAGGCTGGAATCAATAGAATCAGAAAACAAGAGCTAGATCCTTCGCCCATGCTAACTTGTTCACTAGCCTTTGTGCTATGATCATTACATTTCATATCTAAAGTTTCAGCAAGCCTAATGTTCTGGAATTATTCAGTATGTCATCGTGAGTTAAAAATACTTCTTTTCTTGCAGAAGCATAATAGTGTTATTGTAAAAGGTATGGAGGTGCAATAGAAGTAATGAAAATATAGAATCTGATGCATCTATGTATAAAAAGTGTTTGCATTTTGTTTCCTTTATTTTTAAAATTTTTCTACTTGTACCTTGGTGACTTATTTTATTAATAATTCTGCATCGGGGTTTGATGTGTTTATCTGCACAAAGATGAGTCCGATTTGCTTAAGACCCTGCCAACTACAGTCCAGTTAGCGCTCGCCATTGATGTGAACTTCAGCATCATCAGCAAAGTCGACTTGTTCAAGGCAAGTGATTTTACGATTCATAGAAAGACACTGTATCTATTTCTCAGTGACATCTAAGCTCTTGATTTAATATGGCATTTATGGGGTTTTTGCCTTATGTTTTAACAAAGTCAAAATAACCTAGAGAATTTATGTGGAATTAAGGAGTCAAATAAATTACAGATCTCTCTTCAGCAGATGACTTATTCTTTAGAAGCCTCTCTCTCTTCTAATTGGTGTCAAAAAAGAAGAGTTCTTCAGGCTCTTCTTGCATTAATTTAAATATAATGTAAATTATATGGCTCTATATCTTTGCTAGTACATGTATCACCAACCATCTATAAATGTGCCTTGGCAATGCACAACAAATCAGTCTCCAGATTAGCTCTGTAATGTCCTGACAATCAGAGAATTATACCGAATCATGTCTTCTATTACAAATACTTTGGATTTAGACTCTTAAAATGGTCAAATTTTAGTTTAGAAGATTTTTGTTTCTGAAAAAAAAGTATAACAAGGAATTTTTTAACTTTTTGAATGTTTTAAGTATTACTACTCTTTTTCTGCATATCACATGTAAACTTTTTTTTTTTTTTTTTTTTTTTTTTTTTTTTTT
>NW_016107337.1:323088-334268 GCF_001604975.1 Cebus imitator
TTTTTTTTTAGACAGAGTTTCGCTCCTGTTGCCCAGGCTGGAGTACAATGGAGCAATCTCTGCTCACTGCAACCTCCACCTCCCAGGTTCAATTGATTCTCCTGCTTCAGCTTCCCAAGTATCTGGGATTACAGGCTTGTGCTACCATGCACGGCTAATTTTGTATTTTTTAGTAGAGACAGGGTTTCTCCATGTTGGCCAGTCTGGTCTCGAACTCCCGACCCCAAGTGATCCACCCACCTCGACCTCCCAAAGTGCTGGGATTATGGGCATGAGCCATTGTGCCCGGCCATACATCACACATAAATTTTTCTCAACTAATATTTCCTTCTGCGTATAGCATTCACTGACTCATCCATTCAATTAATTCATTCAACAGGTATTTGTGAAGTTCCCACCATGTTCCAGGCACCATTTTAGCCACTGCGAATATAACAGTTGAAAACAAATAATCATACAAGTGTAGCTTAAATTCCAGAAGAAGAGAATGAAAAATAAACCTAACATGTGTGGAGGTGTTAATGCCATGAACAAAGTTAAGCAGGTTGTATGGGCTATTCTCGCATTGCTATAAAAAATACCTGAGCCAGGTAATTCATAAGGAAAAGACGTTTATTTGGTCATTGTTCTGCAGGCTGTATAGGAAGCATGGCAGCATCTGCTTCTGGGGAGGCCTCAGGGAGCTTTTACTCATGGCAAAGGGCAAAAGCAGGTGCAGGACCAAGGCAGGTTGGGTCAGTGCCATACACTTTTAAACAGCCAGATATGAGAACTCACTCACTATGATGAGGACAGTACCAAAGGGGATGGTGCCAAACTACTCATGGGAATCCACCCCTGTGATTTAATTACCTCCCACCAGGTCCCACGTCCAACATTGGGGATTGCAATTCAACAAAATATTTGGTGGGGACACAGATCCAAACCATGTCACAGGTTAAGGAGGATAAGGGTGGTGCTGGTCAGGAAAGGCCTCTCTGATTAAATGCATTTGAGCACTTAAGAAGAAGGCTGCAAGAAGTAAGAGAGCAAGCAACGCAGACATTGGGAGAGGAGAGAGAGGAATGAGGACAGGAGGGAATATTATGGGAGGATGGATAACATGATGTGCTGAGCTGGAAACACATTGCAAGGAAACCAGAGTGACTGGAGCAAAGGCAGAGTGCTGGAAAACAAGAGCAGTCAGAGGAGAGCAAAAAAAAAAGGAGGCTGAGGCAGGCAGCAGTTAATGGAGGGCCTTGGAGGATCTATAGACTTTTTATTTATTTATTTAGAGACAGGGTCTTGCTCTGTTGTCCAGGCTGGAATACAGTGGCACAATCTCTCAGCCCACTGTAACCTCTGCCCCCGGGTCCAAGTGATTCTACTGCCTCAGTCTCCCAAGTAGATGGGATTACAGGCATGCACCATCACACCCAGCTAATTTTTGTATTTTTAGTAGAGACGGAGTTTCATAATGCTGGCCAGGCTGGTGTCGAACTTCTGACTTCAAGCTATCTGCCTGCCTCAGCCTCCTAAAGTGCTAGAATCACAGGCATGAGCCACTGAGCCCAGTCCACTATGGACTTTAGATTATACTCTGAGTTGCAAAACACTAAGGCTCTTGAGCAGAAAATGACCTATTCAAGACCAGTTTGAACAGGATCTGTCCTACTGTGTGAAGAAAAGGCCTTAGGAAGCAAATGTGGAAGGCAGTGAGGCCAAATGGAAGTTATCACAACCATGTGTGGAAGAGATGAGTGACCAGACCCAGGGTTATTGAAGCAGAGTTTTTGAGAAGTGACCAGTTATTGGGTGTATTCAAACCAAAAAAGCCCTGTTTTTCCTGTTTGATTATATGAAGAGGGTAAGCGACAGAAAGGGACCAAAGATGACTCCAGGGATTTAGGCCTGAGGAAGAAGAACAAAGGTATCATTTGAAAGTTGAGTGGGCTGGAAACCACTCCTTGTTTTTGGATGTTGCTATGACTTGAATAATGATGTCCTCTCCAAAAATCATATGGAAACTCAATCCCTAATGCAACACATGAAGACATATGGCCTTATGGGAATTGATTGAGCCTTGAGGGTTCCACCCTCATGAATGGGTTTAGTACTATTATAAAAGGTCTCAGGGTGAAGGAAGGACTCTCTTGCCCTTCTGCTCTTCCACTATGTAAGGACACAGTGTTCCTCCCATCTGGAGGATGCAGCAACTAGGCACCATCTTGAAAGGAAAAGCAGCCCTCACCAGACACCAAACCTGCTAATGCCTTGCTCTTGGACTTCACAACCTTTAGAACTGTGAGAAATAAATTTCCATTATTTATAAATTACCCAGTCTGTCATGTTCTTTTAATATCAGCACAAAAACAGATGTGACTATTAGATTCCAGTTGAAAATTTCATGTAGGCAGTTTGGTTTATAAATCTGAGTTCAGGGGAGAGATCCAAGCTGGAGCAATACATATGGACCTGTCAGTATGTTGGCGTATTCCAAGCCAAGGGACTCAATGTGATCACTTAAGATGTAAGTATAGACAGAAAAATAAATGTAATCCAGACAGAAGGATATGTCTTAAAAATATGGACTCAGTAATATTAGAAACAAGATGAAGAAGCAGAAGCTGTGTGGTAGAATGGTTAGGCACAGTCACCCCCAGCATTAGGTTAACCCATGACTCTGTAAGTTGTTAGAGTTAAGTCAGTATTCTAGGACTCTTTTCTTAACTATGTCCTGTGCTAGATTTCCATCAATATTTTGTTGATCATATAAAAGATGTGATTTTCAAATTGGCAGATAAGACGAAGGAAGAAGGAATAGACTAAAATATGTTAATTACAACATTTAAAATTACTGAATACTTTGAAACGACAAGCAAAGCCAACAAGATTAACTTCAACAAGCATAAAAGTAAAATTCTAAACTTAGGTCCAAAATGAAAATATACAGGCCAGGTGCCATGGCTTGTGCCAGTAATCCCAGCACTTTGGGAGGTAGAGGCAGGATGATAGCTTGAGTCCAGGTGCTCAAGACCAACCTGGACAACTTAGCAAGACTCTATCTCTTAAAAAAAAAAAAAAAAAAAAAAAAAAACTTAGCTGAATATGGTGGTACACAGCTATTGTCCCAGATACTTGGGAGGCTGAGGCAGGAAGATTCCTTGAGACAAGGAGTTTGAGGCTACAGTGAGCCAGGGTGGCACCACCATATCCAGCCTTGGTGACAGAGCAAGACCCTCACTCAAAGATACGTATATACTCAAATATACATACATATATATATGTGTGTGTGTGTGTATGTGTATATATATATATATATATATGGCAAGAGAGAGAGAGCTATATCTATATAACAAATGCAAAAGTGCAATAGTTTATAACACTTCTTTTTAGATAGGAGTTTTACTTGATTTCCAACTCCACATCAGTCAGCAGAATTGTATATGGGATTCCCCTACATTTTAACATAATATCAGTTTTCTTAATTATTTAAACTACATTTGGATTAACATATCAAATTTCAAATAACCAGTTTAAGAATGATTTTAAAAAACTAGAATATATTCTGGCTAAGGGGTTAAGAGGAGGGGTTGAATTGTGGACCAAGAAGAGTAAAAGAGTAATCTTATAAAATTATTCTGTGATGGTAGAAATCAGATTAATGATTGCTGCTGGTGGTGAATGGGGATGAGGAGATTGATTAGTAAGAAGCATGAAGGAACTTTGTGGGGTGATGGAAATGTTTTTTTGTCTTGCCAGGGAAGGTACGTAAGTGTAGGCATTTATCAAAATTGATCCAACCGTCCCTTAAGATCAGTATATTTCATTTTATGTAAATTATTGCTCCATTTTCAAAAAAGAAGAAGAAGAATGGCCTCCAAAGAAAATGTTTAGATGCTGAGAATATTTAGTTGTGAGAAAAATAAATAAATTCAAGGGCAGTAGAAGTTTCATATACTAAAGTCTGTTATATGAACAAGGAATGAGACTTACTCTACCTTGTTCTGCAAAATAACACTTAACTGTAAACTCCATTTCTAAGTTGCAGACACCTCTACTGCATATTAATGTATTTGTTGTATACACACACACACACACACACACACACCATGGAATACAATTCAGCCTTAAAATGGAACAAAGTAATAGCATCTGAAGCCACTTTGAAGGAGTTGAAGACCATTATTTTAAGTGAAGAAACTCAGGAAGAGAAAACTAAATATCACATCTTTTCATTTATAAGTGGGAGCTAAGCTATGAGGATGCAGGGGCATAAGAATAATATAATGGATTTAGGGGAGCCAGGGGAAAGTGTGGGAACGGGAGAAGGATAAAAGGCTATACAATGGGTACAGTGTACAGCGCTTGAGTGACAGGTTCACCAAAACCTCAGAAATTACCATGAAAGAACTCATCTATGTAATCAAAAACCACCTGTTCCCCCAAAACTGTTGAAATTAAATAAAAATAAAAAATTAAACAAAATTATTTTTTAAAAAACAGCAGAGTGCTCCATACATAAGGGTAGGAGTTATAAAATTTTTGTCTTATTTTTAAATACACATATACATATTTATGTGTGTACTAGGGACAATGAAATTGTATGTCTTACTGTAGAGTATGATCAGAAATGTATGAAAGCCACTAAGCCAAATTATCTTAACAGTGTTTTAAAATATTATAAAACTCTTTGTACCTGAGCAAGTAACTTTTCAAAAAAAAAAAAAATGCTTTAAACTTGATACCAATGACTTATTGGTATTCACCACCAGCAGCAATCATTAATCTGATTTCTACCATCACAGAATAATTTTATAAGATTACTCTTTTACTCTTCTTGGTCCACAATTCAACCCCTCCTCTTAACCCCTTAGCCAGAATATATTCTAGTTTTTTAAAATCATTCTTAAACTGGTTATTTGAAATTTGATATGTTAATCCAAATGTAGTTTAAATAATTAAGAAAACTGATATTATGTTAAAATGTAGGGGAATCCCATATACAATTCTGCTGACTGATGTAGAGTTGGATTGGAGTTGGACTTAGGATTACCTCCAATTTGGGAAAACATCAGTTTTCTGCCTCATAGTTTTTTCTTTGTTTTTATATGTACTTTTTGGTACTCCACCAAATCAGCAACATCTGATTGAAGAAAAACGTTAAATCTTCACATCTTGCTAATGTTGTATACAAACTTAGATTCATTCTTTCCTGACATTTCTGTTTAAGAGGTAGTTTTTTCCGGAAAGAACCCATTTACATTCATATTTCTGTTACATGAAAAAGTTTTTTTTTTTTTAAAGCCAAGTGAAGGAGAAAACATGTAGGTATGGAATCTTTCTAAATTTATTTTCATAGAGACAGTCTGAGCAGTTTACACGAATTTATTTTCTTAGGAAGAAAATTGGATGAATAGTGATCCCACATCCTACATCTCAAATTTATACCCAACTGATCCCTGCACTGCTTCTGAATCGGTCGCCTACCTTCACCGAAAGCCACCTATGTGCCCAGGGAGCTGAGTGCAGAAAGGAAGGACTGGTCCAGGTGTGGGACTTAGGAGGACGAGTCGGAGCCTGTGGAGTGAGAAACTGGAGGCAGCTGGGTGAAGGCTCATAAGCGTGGAAAAGTGTTAACCTGTTTACTGAAGGAGGCAATTCCATTAAAATGAGGCTAGGAGGATGGGTCCTTATTCAACGTAACTGGTGTCCTTACAAGAAGAGGAAATTTGAGCCAGGTGCTGTGGCTTAAACCTGTAATCCCAGCACTTCGAGAGCCCGAGGCATGCAGATCATGAGGTCAGCAGCTCGAGACCAGCCTGACCAACATGGTGAAACCTCATCTCTACTACAAATACAAAAATTAGCTGTGCCTAGTGGCACACACCTGTAATCCCAGCTACTCAGGAGGCTGAGGCAGAGAATTGCTTAAACCCGGGAGGCGGGGGTTGCAATGAGTTGAGATTGTGCCATTGCACTCCAGCCTGGGCAACAAAGCGAGACTTCATTTCGGAAAAAAAAAAAAAAAAAAAAAAAAAAAAAAAAAAAAAATGAGCTACAGCAGTAGTTCATGGCTATTATCCCAGCACTTTGGGAGGTTGAGGCAGGAGGATTGCCTGAAGACACAGAGATATCACGGGTGCAAGTGCACAGAGGAAAAGCCACATAAGGAGACAGTGAGAAGGTGCCCATCTGCAAGCCAAGCAGAGAGGCCACAGAAGAAACCAAACCCCCTGATTCCTTGATCCCAAACCTTTAGCCTCCGGAACCATGAGAAAATGTCTGTTTTTTAAACCACACAGTCCGTATAACTTTGTTATGGCGGCCCTAACAAACTAATAGGTTAGGTGATGAAAGTTTGTTACTATGCCATTTTACAGAGAGCAAACAACTTACCTGACTGAGGTCATGGAGCTCTAAGCACTGGGGCAGTTTGAGCACGGCTTTCTTTACACCGCTATATCACTCTTAACTTCAGTTCTCTACCAACCCTATCTGGAAAACGGATAAGGTGGGGAGGAACTGGAAAAGTTTTACTAGAGTCAAAAGTCAAGCTGGCCTGGCATAGCAGTTCATGGCCATTATCCCAGCACTTTGGGAGGAGGAGGCAGGAGGATTGCCAAAGCCCATGAGTTAAGACCAGCCTGGCAACATAGTGAGACTTCATCTTTACAAATCACAGAAAATTTAGCCAGGTGCCTCTAGTTCTTAACACTCAGGAGGCCAAAGCAAGAGGATCACCTGAGCCCAGGAGGTTGAGGCTGCAGTGAGCCATGATCATGCCACTGTACTCCAGCCTGGGCAACAGAGCGAGACGCTGTTTCAAAAATTTAAAAAGTCAAGTTCAAGCAATCCTTTGGCGATGTTCATAGACGTAGGCTTGGCACATCACATAGATACCTACAGTCACACATGCTTTTCTGCCCTCCTGCTAAGAAAAGCCTCTGAATCTCATGAGGATTTTTTTTCTCCTCTTAATCAAAGAAGGTGGAATTAGAGTCACAGATTTTCACTGAAACTTTGCTTCAATAAATTGTGGTTAATTAGTAAGATTTGCTGCTTCAACATGGAGTGATCAGAGTTTTGAAATAGCTTAGAGATGAATAGTCAAATTATATATATATATATATATATATATATATATATTTATATTTTTTAATTGTTCACAAAAATGGTTCCTCTTCCTTACAGATTTCACGTTATTCCAGGCCCAAGCACAAGCATTAAGCTAATAAGTAGCGATTCATTTCTATGATACTGGGCAATTTCCCTTCATTTCTGATGATTTATTATTTCTATCTCGATTTTTAAATACATTTCATCAAATTAAATGCTAGGGAAATCACATTTTGCCTCTACCACTGCATTACCAGAAATAGGAGAAATTTTAATAAAAGTTCTGTTTCGCCACCTAGTGGCTGGCGTTAGAATCGCATCCTAAAGAAACAGCCCTCAGTTCTGTAGGAAACCAGGGACCCAGAGATATCAAAATTGGAATGTGGGTACCATCAGTCTGAAAAGGAAGGCACCCTGTATCTATTTGCTGCTCTGGTAATTATGCAGAACTCATCCCAACAGGACACCTCACTACGATCTTTGACTCATTGTTTGCGATTACATGGCAAAGAGAGCCTGCAAAGGCTGTGACTTCTGTGGAAGGAGGGATGAGAAGGAAGTGTTCTGTGTGTGAGTGACAGACTGAGCCAGGAATAGCACGGGAATGGCAGCATGCTTTCTAGCACTCACACGCAGATCCCCAGCAGTGACATCCTACTTATCTGATATGTCATCACATATTTACTCCACAGGGCTTGAAATAAGAATGCGAGAGTAAGACTACAGTGAGACCTGTGTTTCATTTCTACCAAAACGTTATTTTTACCCTAGTGGTGTCAGCAATAAAGTATTGCTGCTAGACTAAATATTTTGAAAAGTGAGTTTATAATCTAGATGAACTCCATTCTACTACACATCCTGAGCAGTTGCTCTGTCTAAAGCACTGAGCCAGACACGGAGGGCTACGCTCAGCTACTGCAGCCATGTTGTTTCTGCCCTGCGGAGTCCTCAGGAGGGATGGAAGACACCAAATAAATGAGATAACACACTTGGTTGTAAGGGACTCAATCATACGAAGCACTTATATCAGGACCTGGCACATAGTAAGTTACATAGTTATTATTAAATGGAGAAATAAAACTGATGCAACCATGTGGGAGTTTCCACACAGGTAAAATCAGGCTTTTCCTGTGGCTCTGCCTGATCGTAGAAAAAGTGATTAGATCAGGTGTTCCCAAACCCAGGGCCATGGACTAGTGCCAGTCTGTGGCCTGTTGGGAACCGGGCAGCAAAGAAGGAAGTTAGCAGTGGGTGAGTGAAGGCAGCTTCATCTGTATTTACAGCCACCACTCATTGCTGGCATTACTGCCCAAGCTCCACCTCCTGTCAGATCAGCAGTGGCATTAGATATCCATAGGAGTGGAACCCTATTGTGAATTGTGCATGCAAGGGATCTAGGTTGCACGTGCCTTAAGAGACTCTAATGCCTGATGATCTGTCACTGTCTCCTATCACCCCCCATGGGACTGTCTAGTTGCAGGTAAACAAGCTCAGGGATCCCACTGATTCTACATTATGGTGAGTTGTATAATTATTTTGTTATATATTACAATGTAATCATAATAGAAATAAAATGCACAATAAATGTAATGTGCTTGAATCATCCCAAAACCACTCCCCTAACTGGCCCCATTGATGGAAACAATTGTTTTCCATGAAACTGGTCCTTGGTGCCAAAAAGGTTGGGGACTGCTGGATTAGATTCCTCCTTAGGGTTCCATCTAACTCATGACTTCCCACTTTGACCCAAACTCCTAGAAAATTAGAACCATTGCCAATTTTCAGGGTAAGTTTGACGACGATGATTTTTACTAGAATTGCAAATATTGACTGCAAATTTAGGTCTAATATTATTTAGAAGTAATATTAATAAATTATGACATCATAGCACTTTGCAAATTTTCTATCGCACTTGACTTCGCTGGTCTCAACAGCCACCAATCAGTAGCATGCTTTGCATAATCAATGGCATGAAGAACGGAATTCAGAATTCCCTGCCTAGTCATATCACCTATACCTTACTTGTTTAATGAGAATGGGGTTTAAGATAAAACAAAGCATGTCCTTTTGTAACAAACTGGCTGAGATGGAAAAAGCCCTCAAGACCATTGTTTATACTTGAGAGTGGCTTCAATTCACAGTGAGTTATAAAATACTGATGATATATTAAGTTCTGTTTCAAAGAAAGCAGAAATGAGCCTAGAAATGGAGAAATTCCATAGGACTTAGAGGGTACGCATTCCAAGGATAAATTTTACCAACTCTACAATTGTATTCAGAGCTTGCCATTACTAAAAGAGGAATTTCCTGGGTGCAAGAATCACCATCTAACCTATGGTTCTGTTGTGAATTAAAATAACATTTCTCCCAACTCCATTCAAATCTCCAATATCCTCATTCAGATCTGTAGCACACCTATACAGCACTGAATTTCTCATTGTCCAAAATGGAATCCTTCCTAAGAGCTTCATTCTATATGTCAGCCCATTTTTATTTAGCACCTAAACCCTGGTGAGACACTGAGGATACAAGAGTGAATAATGCAAACACTTTGATCTCAAGTTGCTCAAAGTGTAGATAAAAACACACACTCCAGTGATACTCTTCCTCCAATACCTACTCCACATGGACCTTAGAGAAAATCAACAGGCTTCCTGGGGCTTCAATCCGTATCTAAAAACCAGGAGTGATGACCATATATTCATTAAGGCCAGGCATCAATGGGAGGCTGGAAGAGTTTAACAGGTAAAGATAAGAGAGTAAAATGTAATACAAATGTTTTGTACTAATATAATGTTAATGTTGATACTTACACAGCTACTCTCACTTTATAGAAAAAGAGACATTTACAAAGCAATCCAGTCTGACTTTTCATACATCAGAAAATTTCCTAACTGTAAAGAAAATGGAGCTGGGTTACCGTGAGAAAAAGTTAGCCCAGGATGTAATTCTTTTTAATCACATAATAATGGAGCAATGTGTATCTCAAGAAAATAATCATTTTCTAGAGAAAAAAAAGAGAATAGTAGTTTTCAAACACATCATAAAATATAATAACTTCATTATGCAAACTTTATTTCACTAGGCCGAAATTCAAATAAGAAGGATTTAGTCCTGAACCAAAGCTGCCCCAAAGCTAGTGGCATCTTTTCATAAAGTAATCATTAGGGGACAGATTCACTTAATTGGTGAAACTTAAATTCTAAGTTTTTACTATATACCCCTGCTAGATTCCGTTTGCGCGTCTTGATCCATGCGCTATCCAAGTTTGCTAATGAAAAGTCATGTTTAGAATGGTTCAAATGTTTTTCTCAGAAAATCCAAGCCTTCAGCTGAAAGCTATTGATGTAAGTGCTTGTGTGTATTCTTGCTGAGAAAAGCACTAATTGTTTGCTTATCTATTTTCAGGCTTATCTCCTAGGTTGGTCTCACACTTTCTATTGATCCGATTTCCTTCACTGGTGCTTTCTGCCCCTGAGCCCACCTAAAGGATACAAGGGGAAAGAAGATTAAACATACTCCACAAAGGGAGATGCTTTTTATTTTATTAAAATTTAAGATTAATAAAAATTAAAGTTCCACAATTGTTTGAATCCGTGGAGGTGGAATCCATGGATATGGCGGCTGACTGTACTGCCACATCATTATGATTTCCTCTCATTTGATCCTGGGGTCTCTCTCTCTCAAGAGTGGGCATAAACTCCAGCCTTGTCCTCGCGGAGCTCCAGATAATGAGTTGTGGCTGTTCACAGTGTGTCTTTCATGGGATACTCTTGATCCTGGTCCACGACCTCATGCCTAGATGGCCACCATGAACAGATGTTTCTCTCAAAGGGAATTTGTTCATATTGGCTGACGCCCTGTGGCTTTTGTCTGACCTGTGTCCAATCTATTCCTATAAGATAGCTACTCCCTGTGAAAATCCTGTACTGAGGCCGGGCGCGGTGGCTCACGCCTGTAATCCCAGCACTTTGGGAGGCCGAGGCGGGTGGATCACGAGGTTGAGAGATCAAGACCATCCTGGTCAACATGGTGAAACCCTGTCTCTACTAAAAATACAAAAAATTAGCTGGGCATGGTGG
>NW_016107337.1:334397-369492 GCF_001604975.1 Cebus imitator
AAAAAAAAAAAAAAAAAAGAAAATCCTGTACTGGAAAAAAAGTTAGGTTTGGATATGTCAGTCAGGTGAGACACAAAGGAAGCAGCAGAACAAAATCCATGAAATAATGGAAGCATTTTTATTACATACAGATCCCAGAGAGAAAAGAGCAGCATGCCTCAAAGGGCCAATGGGAAGGGGGAACACTCATGCTCAACCAGTGGGAAGAGAGATAGAGAGAAGGAGAGCCAAAGCCTTTCTGGGATCCAGGGTGTTAGCCAGGGAGGTTTCCCAGGGGAAGTTCTAACAGGTTGGTTTACAGCAAGCAGACATGAGTTCCATGGGGTCTTGCTGTAGCTGACAGGTAGTCACTGTGGAATATCTGCTCATCCATGTGGGCTCTGGGGGTGCGTGGGGCAATCTTAGTAGGTTGCATCCAGCTGTACCATAGAGAGGTGGTCACCAGGAGGCAGTGGTATAAAGCAGATATCTGGATCAACCACACTGAAGAACTGGGAAGAGGGAGAGAACTGGAAACCTTGTCAAGAGTGACTGATCCCTGCTTCTAGTATGAGAAAGTTAAACTTATACTCAAAATTGATGCCAAGGCAACATAATTTCATAAGAATTTACCATACACACACACGTTTGTGTGTGTTTGTGTGTGTGTGTGTGTGTGTGTGTGTACTCTGATTACTGTGGCAGTAATTCTGATTTTATATATATAATTATACATAATGTATCATATATTATATATAATATGTATAGATCATATATACACATATATTTTATGTATATATTATATATATACTTAAATAAAATCAGAATTACTGCCACAGGAAAATAACATTTAAAATCATTAATATTTCCCATGAATACAACTGAATATAGTTGGGAATTTTCATCAAAGTACATTCTGATAGGAATCGTTCAAGGGATGAAAATTTCTCTTTTGACTTACAAATTATAATTAAAACCTTAAAAATAATGCCAAAAATTCATATTATTTATATGAAACAAATGTAAGTGGTTTTTTTTTTTTGATATCTTCTATTTCTGATCATTTACAATGAAAATCTCCATGGATATAAGTGATTGAGAATTACCTTCATTGCAGTAATATTCCAGACATATACATGTTCAAGAACTTCTAAGCATATTTCAAGTGGATTTTCTTTACCATATCAAAGGTACAATTTTTTCTTAGTGGAGAAGATCCAAAAATCAATCTAAAGTTTGTTTGTCCTTTTTCTAAGTGAGTTTTAAATGGATCAGAATACCAATTTCTGAAGTAAAATTATTCTGAAATTATGACAGCATTTAAATAAATTAAGCGCTTGGGCCATTTATTTAATTTTTACTAAAAACAAAAGAACCACGCCTTTTAGAAAACAATTTCTGTTTGTGATTTGCTTTAGCAAATATGGTAATCTATCAGACATAGTAGAACCAAAACAAATGTAAATAAAACTTAAGAGTGCAAAGCAAATACATAACAAGCAAAGAAAAGGTAAATTTTTCCTCTGCCTAAAAGGGCCTTTGTGCATATTTTCAAATACAAGTCATCCTCATCTTCAAATGATTCAAATTCAGTTACCCACATGAGCACTTTCCTGGTGCTTCCCCTCTCTCCCATCCCACTCCCAAGCAAAATTAACTCTCTTTATCTTACAAGTTTAATGGATATTTGTGGCATGTTTTGTGACATGATTATCTTCTACCATCAATTACAGCTTTCCTGCTTACTTACAAGATCAGCCGAACTAGACTGACTTTCTTTCGTCTTAAATTCCTCCAAAGTTATCATACAAGGCCTTGCTCAAAACAGCTTCTCATCAGTACTGATTAGACTGTATTAAGAAGATATGTTTTCTGGCCTTGGCCTTTTTTTTTTTTCTGTCCTAGAGAACTAAAAGCTATACTTTCTCAAGTGATTTTTTAAAATTCTAACACCCCATTCA
The DNA here is from genome assembly GCF_001604975.1 of Cebus imitator. NCBI lineage: Eukaryota > Metazoa > Chordata > Mammalia > Primates > Cebidae > Cebus > Cebus imitator. The sequence continues at coordinate 336,338 of NW_016107337.1, forward strand.
TCTGAATGCTTCTCACCAATGGCTACTTGGAGATACTTCAATCATAAATTATTAGCTTGCCTTATCAGTCAAGCAACCCTGAAGTCTAAATTTCATATGGATCTGGGTCAAGTGTCTGCTGCTGAAGCTGTTAGAGAAAACTGGTGATTGCTAAAGGAATGATTGTCCAGTCCACAAATTGGGAGCAGATCCTTTGCTGCTTCTTTCTCTGCCACTGACTGCATAATTAGTTCACAGCAAAATCATAATTCCCTCAAGGGGTGGATGGGATCACCCACAAAAGGAAAGCTGTTACATGTTAGCAGCTCTGAGGGAAAATTAAAAATATATATATTTAATGAAAGCAAAAGATTCAAAACTACTATGTAAGTGAGATTTTGTAGACCTAAAGATTTTTCCTTAGCTCATATAGATGTAATTATTTAAACAGGATACAGATATAGGCCTATAGTCAAACAAATAAAATTTGTTTCTTATACTATTGAAGTGAATATAAACAATCATTGACTTAACAGATATTGTTTTTGTATCTATTGTGTGCATTTTTCCTGCCTTAAGAAGATAATTGAGTTGGGGAAGAAAGATAGAGAAGCCTGCAAGGTTAAATAGTAATATCTAACAATGGTATGAAACATGTCTGAAGAAAGAAAAATATCTGGCAAAGATTTTGATCTATGTTGGTCCTAATATGCTAATAATCCATTATTATTATATTATTAATAGCTCTCATTACATACGATGTTAAATTTTTGTTATAAGTACATTTTTATCCCCATTTTACAGGTTAGGAAACTAAGGTCTTGAGAGGTTATGTAGCAATATGTAGCTGAGACAGGATTCACACCCAAGCCTATCTGAGCAAGACCTAAATTCTTGCCATTATACTGTAGGTATTTTCTTCTAAATTTTGGGTCAAGACAAGTCCATAGCCATTGGCAGTTAATTTTTTTATGCTAATGCAAACAGTGTGTATTACTGTTTATTTTCATTGAGTTTTGAATTCATTTGGAATATTGGCCTTTTCATTGTGCCTATATGAATTATTTTTCTTTTTCTATAGGGTTGTGATACACAGATGATTTATGACATGTTACTAAGATTGAAATCCATTCTGTATTTGCCTGGTGACTTTGTCTGCAAAAAGGTGAGTGAATGCTATTTTTCAAATGCACAACTAATAAATGAATTTGAGGATTTCAGACATAGGTCAAGAGCATTGTTTAAACAAAACTTGTCTGGGGTGAATTCCATAGTATAGAAATAATTATGATGTATACCTCTGTACAGCAATAATGTGCTCTCAGAGTTCACAAAGGAACAAGACAATATGGTTTTCATTACTTATATTACAGGATAGAAGTGTGAGTAGTCTGAAAAACTGCTTTGTATAAATGTTAATTATCAATTGTCACAGCTCATTAATTTCAAATATTTAAAGTGGAGGAAAAAGTTACAGAAGCAATAGGTGGTTCAGCCTTTTTTATGTCTTCAGCAAAATATCAGTTACCTTCATTTTGCTCTCCCAAGTAGTGAATAATCAATGCCACATTTTTTAAACTGTACTGTGCTTTTTTATGATTACAAAGTAAGACACATTCATTATTTTAAAATAGAAAACACATAAAAACATAAGGATATAAATTCCACCATCCAGTAATAACCACTATTCATATATTTTGACCTACCTTTTTATACTGACTGATGGATAGACTGACTTTGTGTTATAAAAGTGGCATGATACTGTACATATGTTTTAAAGTATGTTCGTCATGTAACAATATATCATATGAACATTTTATGCATTAAGTCATTTACAATATGATTTTTTAAAGCTGCATGATATTTCAGTCTATGGATGCATCAGGATCAATTTTTAAATGTTTGCTATCATAAATGAAATGAACATCCCCTCAGATAAATATTTTTGCATATCTCTGATCACTAACTTGAAGGGGGAGAAAAGGAATGATAACCCTGGGATTTATATCATGAGAGACTAAATTCATGATAAACTCAATAATAAATATTTAAAAAGAAAGATGAGCAGTTCAAAAAAATGCAAGCTGATCCAAGACCTTGGTGAGTGCACGGTGAATAAAGATGAGAGGCACTTTTATAATTTCAAAATAATGTGTTAAATGCTATGGTCAAAGTCAGCACAAGCTATTGTAGGGCATAAAGGAGGGGTGCCTGTCCCTCCTGGTTACTGGTAAGATTCCTAGAGAAGATGAGATCTGAGCTAAGTCTTGACAAATGAATTGGAGTAAACTAAGTGAAAGAGGAAATAGTCTTTCTGAGTAGAGGAAAGAAGTGTGAGCTAAGACAAAAAGGATGAAACTGTGTCTGTAGAGGGAAGGCGGAGAGCTACACTAAGGTAAATGTTAGGACAATTTTATAGTGATTTATTCCACAAAACTCAGTAAATATGTCTTAATATGTTGAGCCAGAAACTGTGCTGGGTACTGAGAAATAAATAAATAAATAAATAAATAAACATATGTATGGTTCTTATTCTTTAGGGGCCTGCCTTTCTAGTGCCATGGTACTCAACTCACAGTGCACATCAGAATCACCTGAAGAAGTCTGGCCCCCGCCCTTCAGTGATTCATTTGGTCTAGATAGAGCCCATATACCAGTATTATTTAAAAGCTCCTATGTGATTCTGAAATGCAGCCAAAGCTGAGAACCACTGGCTTGATGGGAGAGAGAAGCAATAAACAAGTGAAATTAAATAAATGCGTAATTCCAAAATGTGCTAAGTTATTTAAAGGGAAAATAGAAGTTGCCAGAAGAGTATGTAGTGGCAAAGACACTTAATTTAGATCCAGGATTGGGAGACGGTGAGGTTATTAGGTTTTCAGGAGTGACCTTTGAAAAATCTAAAGAGACATAGTTCTTTAGTTTAAAAAAAAAAGTGGACAGGATGGCATTTTTCACGACGACTTGGAGCCATGAGGCAAGAGTAAGATGGAGCTTGGCATATCGAAGGAACAGAAGGAAGATGGAGACTGTGGTGAAAGACAAGGTCAAATGGAGTATGAGGTACTTCAAGGCATCAGATGGAGATGCCAACTACACAGTGAAAATCAGCCTAATGAGAAAGGATGGAACTGGGAGTCCCTGGGAACTGGAATATGAAGGAAGATGACTTCAAGAGAAGCACAAGGAAAGGTCAGAGAAGAGGGACTTGGTTCTAACTTTCAAGAGCTCTGTGTTTGTGGAAGAGGTCAATGAAGGAGAGTTAGAGAGGGCAACTGAGAAGGAGCTTTCAGAGATGAAAGGGGAAAATGGTAGAGAGATTATGATAAAATGGGAACCAAGAATATATAATCCCACACAAATTAGTCCAAGTTAAAAGAAGGCAGATTGGTGATATGAAACCAATTTTATTAAAATGGGACATACAAATCACAGTGCATTCCAAGGACTCCTCGGGGGCAGTGGCGCACTGGAATGACATGACTTTAATGTGCCAAAAATGTCCTTTCATTTGGTGCCAGTAGCAGAAGAGATTGAAAATTGTAATAATTCACATGAACTTTAGCACCTGTGTGCCTAAGCAGTGCAAATTTGTTTAACAAAGTATGAAATACAGAGCAGATGCAGCCTTCTCATTTCTAACTTCTTCTTCACATCACACTCATCACTCAATAACAAAAACGTCAGTGGAGACAAATGAGGCAAGAAAAGAAATAAGTAGGTGGGAGAGTAGAAACGAGGAGACACTAGAATGACAAGTAACATTTCTTTAAGAGGGGGATTTACATGAAAGTAGATACTGACAGAAAAGAAAGGCTGTTACTTGACAGGACTTTAGACAAATGAATTCAGCTTTGTTTTGCTTATCATTTTCACAAAATATTGAAGGCAAGGGGACGGAAAAAAATATGCTCAATTTGAGGTTCTTTATATCATTTAAGAGATGACAGCATTTGGGGCCAAGTTTGCTGACCTATCTCATCCCCAGGATGGTTTAGAAATTGACTGAGTGGTACCTTGGGCTGGTTGAAAGAGTGGGAGTTTTCTCCAGATGCTCTATGGCAGAGCAGGAATCACCTAGAGCTCTTGTTAAAGCACCAATTTCTGGGACCTCATTCCCAAAAATTTTGATTCATATTTCTGCAGTGAGAATTCTCAGTGAACTGAGAATTTGCACCTCTAAACAAGCACTTAGTGATGCTGATGGCGCTGACCCAGGAACCACACTTTGAATAACACTGCTGTTTTCTGATGGGGTGCGCTTGAGTGTCATAAAGTCCCCATGAGTCTCAGAAATAGCTTCCTACACAGGAACCCTGAAATTTTGAAGTGTACTATCTCCAGGGGTTACTTCAGTCTACGTGAAGCTCTTGCTTTTTCATACTTTCTCCAAATTAGTCCACACACAAACAGCCAAGGCTTGGTTCAATCTTATTTTGCACATGCTGTCAGCCCTTATTCTCTGAGGAATGTCTACTTCATTTGAATGCTATTTAAACTTGCAGAAAAGGCTTAAATTAGGCTAGAAATATGTAAGAAATAGTGGAAGTTTTGGTTCGTTGATTATGCCAGATCTCCTTGGAAAATTATTGAAATGATCATTAAAAAATAATTAAAAGAGCCGAACTATATATAAGTACCCACTTTGTACTTCCACCTCCAGTCAGTTGTAGTAACTGCCTTTGAAAAATCATTCCAGTTCCTTGAGAATTACTTCATGCAAAGAATAAGGAACATGATCCTGTCCTCTTCATTACTTCCTAAAGTATCTCTTGGAAAACTAATTTTCAGACATCTTGCCTTATTTTTAAAATCATTCATGGCTATTTTATTGGTTTTTAAGAGATCAGTACTGATGCTGGAGTCACCGTTAAATATGGTCTGTCTTCGTGTGTTATATAGAGTCAGATGACATCGGTGCTGCTGCTGTCACCTGTGGTCCTTATAAGTTTCCTCAAGACGGTTAATTTTTTAAGCTTCTACTACCAATTTTTAAGTAAGAGTAATGATAGCTTTCCTACTTGACTTCACTGGGATTTTTGCAAGAATTAGATGAATTACTATCTATGAAATGCTTTGCAGCTCTAAACTAGCATGTTCTGCTAGAACAAATATAGGAACTAAGGAGCTATATAAATGTCAGATAATGTAACAATATTTAAAGTAATGTGCAAGACAAGATATTGTTATTAGCATTGATAGTATGTAAATAACTATCATAAGAGCCATCTATATTGGAATTTCTACTTTGATCTGTTTTTTAGTATAAATATATTCTTAATATTTTGCACAGGCCAGGTGCAGTGGCTCACACCTGTAATTCTAATACTTTGGGAGGCCAAGGCAGCAGGATCACATGAGTCAGGAGTTTGAGACAAGCATGGACAACATGGCAAAACCCTGTCTCTACAAAAAAAAAAAAAAATTAGCCAGGCATAGTGACTTATGCCTGTGGTCCCAGCTACTAAGGAGGCTGGGGTGGGAAGATCACTTGAGCCCAGGAGGCAGAGATTGCAGTGAGCCAAGATCACGCCACTGCACCTAGCCTGGGCAACAGAGCATGACTCTGTCTCACAAAAAAAAAAATATATATATCTTAATTTAAAAAAATATTTTGCATAATGTAAAACATAAACATATTTCCTGCTTTGCTCAGTTAGGAGATATGGGTTCTAGGCTTCGTTTGCTTCTAATTACTGAGTCATACAACTTTATCTAATTCTTTCAAAGTATGGTTAAAGAGAATATTTGATTAACTCAAATAACCCAATCCCCTCCTAAGCCAAGTAAGTGAATTTATTGTATTAATGTTTCTTTTTATAGCTTTTATAGCTGTTTCTTTTTATAGCTCAAGGTAATCAAGGCACAACTCATTCAGACATGTAGGTACTACTATCCAAATAGCTTGCCTCATGTTATGCAATCTGGCCTATTTAGAGTTTAACACCTTTTCTTGACCTAAGTGCCATTTAGATCTCTTGTAAGACATTTATTCATTTTGGAAGTTAGAGTGAGAAGCTATGTTCCAAGGGCCTCATAACCACCCACTAGTTTGGTAATTTACTTGTAAGGACTCATACAATTCAACATAAAGTTATATTTATGGCTTCAGATTTATTACAGCAAAGGATAAAATGCAGGAATAGCAAGAAAAAGATATACACAAGCAAACACTAGAGAAATCAGACACAGGCTTACAAGGTCCTATTTCTGTGAGGGTCACATGGATGCATTTTTCTCTCCAGTGGACGATAGAAACATGAGCAAAACATCTCCACTGGAGAAGCTCCATGGTAGACTTGGGTCAGGTATCCTTAAATGGGGCATATAGCTGCATGACCAGACATGATTCGGACTTCAAACTATGTACGAGGTACACATCATAAATCTTTGTGTTTATATTAAATAGTGTTGACAGCCTGGTACATCCTGCTACACTGGCTCAGGAATATAGAATAACACCATTAACCAGTGGCAATGTGAACATTCCAGGAGTTTAATTCTTAGGATTTGAACAAAGATCCTTGCTCTGGTCCCAAGAGTCCCCAAAGATAGGCAAGAACTGAGTAAAACAACCTGCTGCATTAACACTTTATCTCAATATGAAATACTAATAATAGCTCAAAGATCTCCTATGCCCCAGTTCCCCAGGTCAGACCTCAATGCCATGGGTAGAAGAGTAGAACTGACCTTTGAAAGGCTGTAGTCTATGCTCTTTGGCTAGACCAAGCAACTTCTTCCAATCAAAGCCAGGCTCGACAATGCTTAAAACCAATTACTTCCTCTACCCAGGGTCCTTCCTAAAGCAAAATATCTTCATGTATCCAGGGGAGGCAAACAGTACTCACATGTTGATAAGTATCATCTTCCTAATCATTTCCTTTCACATGATATGTCCAACGAATGTCAGTAAATACTTCAGGTCTTAAGATAATTACTTTTACATTAATGTTCTTGGCTTCCTTCATTTATATTTACTCAACTAAAAGAGTTTATATTTCTTAATTTACAGCATACTTGTCAAGAATAAAGTAACTACCATTTCTTCTTTATATTTGACATGTAGGGCGAAATTGGCAAGGAGATGTATATCATCAAGCATGGAGAAGTCCAAGTCCTTGGAGGCCCTGATGGTACTAAAGTTCTGGTTACTCTGAAGGCTGGGTCAGTGTTTGGAGAAATCAGGTATCTGAAAGACACTTCACAAATACTGAAGTCCATCATTTGTCATAAAAGAAAAGTCTTAGATAGTAATATAGGTAAAGTTCCTGCTCAGATGTATCAAAGGTTTGATTGTGCTGAGAGCATTGGTAAAATAAGGTTTTCATATTTCTATTCATCCCTTCACTAAAAAGACCTGAGGAAAAGAACTGGGTCATTCAGCACTTTAGTCCAGGACCTAGAGCAGTGCCTGACATAAAGCAGGTTCCCAGTATATGTTGAATAGATGTGCAACTGAATGAATTAATAAGAGAAGAGGTTTGGAGGGTTGACTGTTAACAGATTGCTGGAAGACGAATGCCTTGCTAACAAGGGGGTCTTGAGTAGGCTAGTGATTTGAGCATAGCTGTGGGACCAAATTTCCTGAGTCTGAGCTCCAGTTTCATCACTACTAGCTTTTTTCCTCTGTTACTTGTCCCCTCTGTTTCTCAGTTTCCTCACCGTAATAATTAGGATAATAATAGAAAATATCTTAAAGGGTTTGTGAATGAGTTAATTCATTAAAACCACTTAGAACACTTCCCAGGATCTATATAAGAGCTTAATAAATATTAACTATTTTTACCATTATTTCCTATTGGCCAGGAAGTTTATCCTAGTATGAGGAAGTCCCCAAGAGTAAAAATATAGACTGCAGATTTAAGCATTTTGTGGGCTAAACACTTCTGTATGCATTATCACATTTACATTTATTCATTATTCAACCAAAATGTATTCAGTGGGAGCCTAGCACATGCTAGGTATTGCTCTTAGCTCTGGGAATAAACTATATAAAAATAGTAGACAAGATATAGCCCCTCATAGAGCTTACAAGTCTAGTCGGGGAAAACTGATAATAAAGAGTTAATTAACTAGACAAGATGAATTCACATTGTAATAACTACCATGAGGAAAAAAATGGTTAGAAAGTAACAGGACCCTACTTAGATGCAGTGGTCAGGAATGACCTCTCTGGAGAGATAATAACTGACCTGAGATTTGAAAGAGTAAGGGATCAGCCATTCAGAATTGGGGAAGAGCCTCTCTGATTAGGCGAAGGTCTAGAAGTAAAGCAAGTTTGTCTGGTCAAGGGGCAGAAAGGTCAGTGTGGCTGGAGTACAGTGAATGAGAGCACTGTGGGAAGAGAAGGCCAAACAGGTGAGCAAGGCCCAGATAACACATGGTCTTTCAGGCCACGATAGGATATGTCTTTTTCTAAATACGAATGAATGCCAGTAGAGGGTTTTAGGCAAAAGAATGACACACTCTGAATTATTATTTTAAAAGACGACTTCAACATCTATGTGGAAAAGACACAGTAGAGTAGCAAGAATGGATAGAGACCAATTGGAAGTCAACTGTGATGGCTTGAGTGAAAGATAATGGTGTCTGGAACTGGGATACTGGCCCTTACGATGAATAGAAGAGTACCCTGTCAGGCAGTTATTCATATATTCATTTCATAACTGAGAGAATTGCTATCCCAAGATGCCAAGTACTGCATCTTGCCCAGGACGCCATAGCTAATGAATTAGAGGAACAACATTCAAACCTGGGTCTCCATGGATCGGGGTCCAGCGATCTTTATACCACATCACAAAAGAAATTTCCAACCTCTAATTTCATAGCTGCTACGCAGTTATCTTCATGTTCCAAAAATATGGATAATTTCAGATCACCTCATATTAGCATTCTTAGGGTTTCTTCGGAATGTTGAAGCATGCTATTTCTTTATTGGTAAAGTGGCTTCTCTTTTTAATTTTTTTCTCTTCATTTAACAACTGATTGCTGTTAAGGTGATCCTCTGAGAATCTTGCTCTTGGGCAGTGGTGGAAACACTTCTCAGAATGTACAAGATCTGAGTTCTTTGCCTGTTTTCTATCATTTCCTTCTTGGGAGTCCTTACAAAAGTGTTTTAATATTTTGTGACTTAATAATCACTGTAATCTACAAGGTCATAAAACATGCAATAGTTTAATTTGAAACATTGCAGAAATTAATTAGCTGACCTTTCCCAAGGGTTGGGTACTCCCTGAAGAATAAGCTTTATAAATACAAATATGTTTTGAGAACACTTGGACACAGGGAGGGGAGCACTACACACTGGGGTCAGTTGGGGGGAAATAGGGGAGGGACGGTGGGGGGTGGGGAGCTGGGGAGAGATAGCAAGGGGAGAAATGCCAGATGTAGGTGATGGGGAGGAAGGCAGCAAATCACACTGCCACATGTGTACCTATGCAACAATTTTGCGTGTTCGTCACATGTACCCCAAAACCTAAAATGCAATAAAATAAATAAATGGGGGGAAAAAAACCAAATATGTTAATTGCTGATATTATCGTCACAGGAGGAAATACCCTAGGAATTGAATCCAGGTATTGCTGAGTTGCAACTGAAAGTAATCCTAGATTCCTGACAGCAGCTTCTCAAATAAATCTCCTATTACTCATCTGGTTTCCAAGGCCAAATTGAAATCAGTAGAACAGACAAGCTTTAAACTTGCTCAGTAGTTTGGTTGATTCAAGTAAAAGGGAGCTTTTTGCCTTGATTCTCTTTTTGGCGGTGGTTATGGGGAAACAGGATGCATCTGCCTCTTTCCAGATACCCACAGGCTTCACAGGCCCACAGCTGTCATACGCCCCTGAAGCTCCAGTCATTTATTCCAGAGCTGAATGCATGCCTGCCAAACATCCAGATACTGGAAAGATCTAGTAATAGTGTTTACTACTCAAAAATGCTGTGACCTTTGTTAAAATGAGCTAAATCCAGCACTATCACGTAGCCTTTAAAAAAGAGTTCTTTTTCCTCAGGAAAAAAAGAAAAAAATTAAGGGCTTTCAAGGACATTATATATTAATCCAAAAGCGCAAAACCCTGACTGAAATATAGATTTACAGCCTGTGACAGAGAAAACCCAGACCACATTTCCAATTAATATGTGAAGAGTGCAGATGCCCCATTTCTAAAAGAGAGACCCAGGGTCTGCTGAGGGGTGGCCTTGTGGTGGTTCCAACTCCATCATTCTTCTTACACGTACATTTAGTCCCAAGTCTTATTCACTGAATGTATTTAACCACTTCCTGTCTGCATTCTGCATCTGTTGAAAGGTCATTTTTCTTAACACACATCTGAATTTTTATTCTTGTGTTGCCATTATGATTTCAATAGGATTTTCTATTGGTTTCATCTCTCTTTGGAATATCCTCCCCCTGGAAAATTTTCATTTGTCCTTCAAATGCCATCTTTTTGAAGCATTCTTTAACCCCTAAAACAACTAGTTGCTCTTTATTCTATGCTTCCATAGCATTTTATTTATGCCTTTAAAACAGTAATTACTACTGATTTATAATTGATTTGTTCAGACAGGTCTCTCCAAAAACTGAGCTATTAAAATATAAGAATTCATCCATTTTCATATCACCAGCAGCTACATAAACACTATACTAAGTGGTGATTTTTACTTACATCATGCCTCCATTCAAAAATAATTTGCAGCAGCTCTTCAGCAATTTTAAATTAATCAAGTTCTTAATTGTGATTTGATAGAAACAAAAGAAAATTATATTGTATCCCCTTACAGCATAGTGTGAAAGGAAAGGCCATGTATTCCTTCTTTGCCAGGTAGAGTGCCAGTCATGCGGATACAAAGGAGAACAGGAAACAATCACTATCCTCAAGGGCCTTACAAGAGACTTCAATACCTAGTGATTAAATGTATGGGTTGTGTCCCAGGAAGACAGTGTGTACAAGATGATATGGGGGACGAACAAAGTCTTTGCAAGGACCAGTGCATCCTTTGGATCTGGCAGTTACTAGAGGTTGTTTGGAAACCTAAAGCTGAACCTTCTGTGGTTTTCAAATGATGTGTGCACACAGCACAGTCCTAGAAGCCCCTACTGTGGGGCATGTAAAGGATAATTGACATGATGCCTGTAGTGCATTGAATGGTGTCTCCCTCAAAGATAAGGCCACATCCTAACCCTAGGAACTTATGTATGTGACCTAACTTAAATAAAAAGGGGGTGGGGGGTCTTTGCAGATATAATTAAATATAAATTAAATGAAGGATCTCAAGATAAGATCATCCTGGATTATCTTGAAGGGCCCCAAGTCCAATGACAAAGAGGGTTCTTTTTTCTATGGACACTTTATATGTGTCCCTATAAAAGACCTAAGAGGAGAAAGCCATGTGAAGACTGAAGGCAGAAACTGGCGTAATGTAGCCATAGCCAAGAAATGCCTGGCAGCCCCTGAAGCTGGAAGAAGCAAGAAAATATTTTTCACTAGAGTCTTTAGAGGAAAACACAGCCCTGCCGATATTTTGATTTTGGACTTCTGGCCTCCAAAACTGTGAGATAATACATTTTTGTGGTTGTAGGTCACTTGTTTAGTGATAATTTGTTTTAGAAGCCCTAGGAAACTTATACAATACAAAATTATTTAAATCGTTCACTTTTAAATTTTTACTGGGGATAAAAAAATGCATGTTTGACACTCTATTTCACCCTACACAGCCACTCTACCTCCAATACCTGGCAATCTTACCATCTAAGAATGTCTCAAATCATTTGTATCTTACATTCTCCACTGCCACTACTTTGGTTCAACCATCTCTCGTTGGACAACTATAGTGGCTTACTCCCAGTCATTCAATCCAATAACCACATTCTCCACAATCAGTCTCCACTCTCCAGCCAGAGGGACCTTTTGGAAACACAGATCTAATCATATCACTGCCCTCCCACTTAAAACTATTTAATGCTTTCATGACATTTTTAGGAATAAGAACAAAGTTATTTTCCTGACCTATGAGATTCCGTAGAGTCTAGTCCCTCCCTACCTCTCTTCTTCTGGTTGCACCTGACTCTCCTTGCTCTCTTTATTTAATTTATTTATTTGAGATGGAGTCTCACTCTGACACCTAGGCTGGAGTTCAGTGGCACCATCTTGGCTCACTGCAACCTCCACTTCCCAGGTTCAAGCGATTCTCCCACCTCAGCCTACTGCGTAGCTGGGATTACAGGCACCTGCAGTCATGCCTGGCTAATTTTTGTATTTTTGTAGAGACGGGATTTCACCATGTTGGCCAGGCTAGTCTTGAACTCAGGTGATCCACCCACCTCAGCCTCCCAAAGTGCTAGGATTACAGGTATGAGCCACTGCACCCAGCAGTCCTTGCGCTTTTTAATCCAGATACCCATTGCTTGAATGCACCACACTCTATCCAGTCACAGAGAGTTTTTTGAACATTCTGTTACGTCTGATACTGCCTGGATGCTTTCCCCACCCCTTTACCAAGATCTCAGCTTCTTTCAGGCCTTCCTGGATTTCCCACTATAGGGGGCTCCCAGGTCTCCTTGCTGTACACTTTTATCCAACGATGTTCCTTTCTTTGGAGCACTTATCTTTGTAACTATACATGCATTCATGCATTTATTTCTTCAATGTTTTTCTTCCTTTTTAAACTGCAAGCACCAGAACTACCGTCTATGGCTGTGCCAACCATCCTCTGCACCAGAATGTTCAATGAGGGACTGGGAGAACATGAACCCAGTCCACATTCCACTTCTGGGCCATGAGCCCTGGCTGTTGTATTCCCTCTCCTGCACAGTTACCTTTCGTTTTGTGAAAGGAGGCATTCTTCTAGACAAACGCAGGACTGCACATGCTCAGAAAGGCCACATTTTTATAGTTTGCATGAAGACACTTTACACAGGCTCCCAGGGGTCCTAGTAGACATCATGTGTGGCTTGTTCTATACGTCATCCCCAGCCCTTAGGGCAGTGACTGGCCCATAATTGCCTAATAAATAGTCATTGAATAAATAAGGGAATGTCTAATTATCTTTCTATCTTTGTTAATGTACAAGTGCACATTCATTTTTGTCATGAATATGCATATTCAGCCTTGTGCCCTTTTGTCAGTTTTCATTTTAAGAATAACACAGCTATATTTATCTTTGGAAAATTACTTTGTTTTTCTTTTATTTATTTGAGATTTAATTCCCAAAAATCAGAATAAAAAGGCCAAAAGGAAGAAGCATTTCTATAACTCTTGTAATATATGGGCAGATTATTTTCCAGAAAAAAACCTGAACCAATTTACATTACAAACCACAAGGTATAGCTATTTTTTTTTCAGTATTACTGATGTTACTTTATTATTCTCATTGTTTATGCATTTTAATAGGTTTTTTTTTAATTTGCAGTTCTCTAAATAGTGCCTGGAAATAATAGTTCCTCCATAAATATTTGCTAAATGACTTAATTTCCTATGGGCCTATTTATTTTCATAAATATGATCATTTACCTTCTGAATTTCTTTTTTTGTTCACCATCCTTTTTTCATCATATATAACAAGTTATTAAGTAGAATTCAGGCATTGATATATTCTCATATGTTTTAGATATCTTGTTTTCATTAAAAACATTTATGTCTTTTCACCTATTACATTAGTCAAATCACTAATCTGAGAATTTCTTTTTGGTATTACTTTATATCAATGTGGAACGGCCAAATATTTTGGCAAATCATATTAAAAGTTTGTTTACAAAAGCCAAGATAGACAAATGGGATCTAATTAAAATTCGGAGCTTCTGTACAGCAAAAGAAACCATCACTAGAGCGAACTAGCAACCAACAGAATGGGAAAAAATTTTTGCAATCTACCCATCTGACAAAGGGCTAATATCCAGAATCTAGCAAAGAACTAAAACAGATATACAAGAAAAAAACAAACAACCCATTTAAAAGTGGGTGAAGGATATGAACAGATGCTTTTCAAAAGAAGACACATATGAGGCCAACAAACATATGAAAAAATGCTCATTATCACTGGTCATTAGAGAAATGCAAATCAACAGCACATTGAGATACCATCACATGCCAGTTAGAACGGCGATCATTAAAATATCTGGAGACAACAGATGCTGGAGAGAATGTGGAGAAATAGGAATGCTCCTACACAGTTGGTGGGAGTGTAAATTAGTTCAACCATTGTGGAAGACAGTGTGGTGATTTCTCAAGGATCTAGAAATAGAAATTCCATTTGACCCAGCAATCCCATTACTGGGTATATACCCAAAGAACTATAAATCATTCTACTATAAAGACACATGCACACGTATGTTCACTGCAGCGTTGTGTACAATAGCAAAGACTTGAAACCAACCCAAATGCCCATCAGTGATAGACTGGACAAAGAAAATGTGACACATATACACCATGGAATACTATGCAGCCATAAAAAAGATGAATTTGTGTCCTTTGTATGGACTTGGATGAATCTGGAAGCTATCATTTTCAGCAAACTGACACAAGAACAGAAAACCAAATGCTGCATGTTCTCACTCATAGGTGGGTGTTGAACAATGAGAGATATGTGGACTCAGGGAGAGGAGCATCACACACTGGGGGCAGTTGGGGGAGTAGGGAAGGGACAGCATGGGGTGGGGAGGGAGTGGAGGGTGGGGAGGGATAACATGGGGAGAAATGCTGGATATAGTATACACCTAAAGTAAAATTAAAAAAAATAAAAAATAAAAAGAGGAAAGGTGAAGAAAAAGCAGTTTGTTTAACCTTTAAACCATTATTGTCTAGTCCTTCTGAATACTCCATTTTTTTTTATTTAATCAGAGTACCAGAGGAGACTCTTATTTTAATTCCATATTCTTACTCTTCATCAGAATAACTCAGTTATTCATTTTTTTCCCCTTTCCTAAAAGGCAGAAATAGTAGATGCAATAGGAGATTGAAAATATGAGCAGAGACAAGAATCAATTAATATTGAAAGAGAAAACTTCATTTTCATTTTTTTTCCTGTCTCAAAGCTGTGAGCACTACCTGTGTTAAGAATACGTATATTTATTTCCACTAAATCCTTTTGAATATAATCTCTTCAATTGTATAGCATTTTTTTGCTTAGCTTAAAAAGCATACCTCATCTAAGTCCCACAATATCCCACTAAACAAATATACAATCAGTGTCGTTGCTTAAATATTCTTTCAAATATCCTCAGGACTCCTCCTAAAGTAACTTTATCCAGTGCTAAATCAAGGCCTTTTGCCACCATTTGGAACAGCAGAGAGGAAGTAAAGATTCTGAGAGTCATACCTGGACATATCTTATCACATCAGCCTGTTTGGCTTCCTCCCTTATTTTTCCTAATGTCCATGGGCAAATTTGTATCATTAAAACAGCAGCAATAACTTCACTGTCATCACTAGAGTTGTGGTTAAAGAAAAGACCCCCTCCCAGCACTTTGGGAGGCTGAGATGGGTGGATAACCTGAGGTCAGGAGTTTGAAACCAGCCTGTCCAACATGATGAAGACCAATCTCTACTAAAAATACAAAAAAATTGGCCAGGCGTAGTGGCACATGCCTGTAATCCAGCAACGTGGGAGGCTGAGGCAGGAGAATTGCTTGAACCCGGAAGGCGGAGGTTGCAGTGAGCTGAGATCATCCCATTGCACTCCTGCCTGGGCAACAAGAGCGAAACTTCATCTCAAAAAAAAAAAAAAAAAAAAAAAGACCCCTTAACTTGAAGTCAGGTCTTGTCATAGATTTTAATTTCATTGTGAAATACTTAAGCATTTGTTCTTGAACAATTCACTTAACTGATTCTGTACCTCAGTTCCCATGTCTGTAAGTATTTAAGATTAAGATCCTCCCTCACCATCGAAGCTGTCTAAAGCCAGGGACAAGCAGGATGCTGGGCCTGCAGATGTCTCTCAGCAGGGGTCTTGGCTAGGGATGCGCTCGCCACCCTGTGACTTGCATCCCTTTCAGGATGAAGGTGACAGCGGACCCAGACCCTTTCCTGGTCTACCGACCCGAAGTGGACCAATACACTGCCAGAGACAAGGCTGGCTTCCGGAACCATGTGTCGGGTCCCCTCCTGGACCATGTCTTTACCACCTACAAGCTCATGCACATGCACCAGATGGTGGATTTCGTCAGGACCAACCACGCCCGGTTTGGGGACTTTTCCTACAAGAAAATGACGGTCATGGTGGCCGTGGGCCTGCTGCATGGGCTGGTGGATGAATAGGACCCTGATGTAGACTTCCCCCACTCCTTCCAAGCCTTCCAGATGGTGGAGGGCATCCGGAAGGATCACCCAGGCAAGGACTGGTGCCAGCTTGTTGGGCCTCTATGACCCAGGGAAGGTCCTGGCCCTGTTGGGGGAGCCCCTGTGGGCAGTCGTTAGAGACGCCTTCCCCGTTGGATGCCATCCCCAGGCCTCTGTGGTTTTGTGACTCCACTTTCCAGGACAATCCCAACTTCCAGGATCCTCGATACAGCACAGAACTGGGCATGTGCTAGCCCCATTGAGGGATCTTCAGTTTCCTCATGTCCTAGGGCCATGATGAGTACTTGTACCAGCTGATGGTGTTCAACAAGTTCTCGCTGCCACTGGAGGCTTCCTACAAAATCCGATTCCAGTCCTTCTGCCCCTGGCACATGGGCAGTGACTACCAGCAGTGGTGTAGCAAGCAGGACCTGGCCATGCCGGAGTTCAATTTGACCAAGTTTCCTAGCCTGCCAGGCGTGAAGAAGTGTCAGCCCTACTACCAGGGGCTCCTTGACAAGTACTGCCCTGGCATCCTCAGCTGGTGACCCTCCTGCTACACCCACCACTGCTGGACCTCAGGCCTTTCCCTCAGCATGCCTAGCAAGGCCTGACCTAGGCAGACAGCCACCATCAGGGCCCACCTCAGTGGGGAACATCACTCACCCCTTTATGGCCACCACCTGTCATGGCCACTTGTGCCTGGTGGCAATAAAGACCTTGAAGGAGAGAGAGAAAAAAATCTACCTCACTAAAGTGATGTGGTCATTATGTAAGAAAATATAGGGATTTATTAAAAAAAATACCTTTAAAACTATAAATTTTGCACAAATATTTGACGTTGTGATCTGGTTTTTACTCCAAGGAAACATTCACTTAGGCTAGTGTATTAGTATGGGCTTGTTTGTAAGTATTTTCCAGCCAAGTACCATAGTTAAGTATTTTTCTGGGCAACTGAAGGAAGAAAAATAAACAGAGCATGGAATAGAGTCCACATTATCATTTTTCTTTTCTTTCCTTCCTTAGAAGTTTTACCCAGATTCTTCATTGCTCATCTACTTCTCTAAGGCCAATTCAACTCTGAAATCAAGACCAGCTAGGGAAAAAAGGGGCTAAGCATTTTATATCTATAATATCTAAACTCTCTAATTTTGTTAAAAATCTATGTGTGCAGACATGTTTTACAGGAAAAAAAAAATCTAGGCTAGCATGTGTTTGCCATTCAGTGGTTTTATGAATATCAAAGTATGTGCAAAGAGCAAGGAACCCAGGCAGAGGTGGCCCTAGAACATCCTCTGATATTTGCTCAGCCACAAAAGTATTTTGCTAGAATTTATTTTTAGTCAAGCTTTAAAGTTGTCAAGGAATAAAGTGTTTCCTAATAATGTTGACAAAGATAAAAGGATATCTCAGAAAAAGTCTACACAGGTTATCTAACCTCATGTTTCCCAAATAAAACCCAGCTGGAAATTTGCTTAATGAGAACAAATATTTGGAGTTTTAATCTCTTACTCAGCATTTGAATGTGATGTTCTTTCCATTGATAGCACGTAGTTTTACATATATATATATACATATATAGAAATAATTCTACATGAGAAAATGTGTTTAGACTAGAACCTTCTTTATTTTAGGAAACATTCTCATTTCTTACAATTATTAAAGCATTAATCATTCTAAATTCCATCTGCTTAAGAAGCCTGCCTGACTAGGTTTGCGGCCATGTGCCACAACTTATGAGCTATGTATCTCCAGGCAAGTTACTCAACTAAGACTTCATTTCTTCATCCACCAAAATGGAGAAACACTAATACATGACTATCTCATAAGAGTGAAAATTATTATATGTATTAATACATAAAAAAGAACTTTGAAAAATATCTGGCTCATAGTAAGCACTCAATAATGTTATCTATTAATGTTACTATTACAATATTCTTAGTAATAATATATGCTAATCTGACTATCTGCACACACACTTACCCCATGCCTAGAGTACCAACAGCTTGAGGGCAGGTGTTAATCATCTTTATAGCCCCAGAAGTTGGCAGAGTACCTAGCCCATTATAGAATACGCTATTTCTATATACTCCTAATTAATCTTTTTCCTTCTCTTTTCAATTTATACAGTGAATTCTTTATCTTCCCTTGCATAATTGACCTTCAAAGCACAATCATCTGTACAATCTTGGATGCATCCAAAAAACTAGTTATCAAATCCTTGCTGAGAAAGACAATGTTTAAAACGAATTATTTGTTTCTCCGAATATTCTAAATGGCACCATTGATCATGTCCTAGCAACAAAGAGAGAGCTGGGTATCTGGAATGCATTGTACTGACCTATTTCCTTCTATCCATAAATTACTCTTACTGAACTTTACTTGAAAGTGATTCACAGCCTTTATTGGGGGCTCTATTACAAATGCTCCTAGCAAGCTTATTGTGGTGTCTATTGCAAGAATATGAAGTTTTCTACCACTTTACAGAATGGCCTCTTTACTAAGCCCTTCAGGAGATATTTCTGCCTGTTTTAAGACCAACAATGGATCCATTTTTATGGCACAAAAGGCTTACACCTAAATTTGAAGCCCTATTATGCCAAAGTTTTCATTTTTGTATGAATTCCATTTTATGTCCCCATTCTTGTTTTTCTTTTGTTCCTACATTCAATTGATGCTCTTTTGTATTCTACTTTTCCTTGTGAGTACTTTCTGGATACAGTAGCTTTACTAAAAAGAGCTATACAGGTTGTATACTGTGCAACTCCAGAGGGCTCCAATCACATTACAGTTTGTGTATGTAACACGCAACTTGTAATCCCACATGATGTGGCAGTCCTGGACAAAGCTTGGAATGGGTGACTGACCAGGGACTATCTGAATGTTCTAGCTCTGCCTGAATATATATATACACACACGAACATATATATACATATACATATATATATATATATACACACACACACACACATATATATACACACACACACACATATATATATTTACACACACACATATATACACATGCACACAAATGTATGTTTGTTAGATATGCTATTATGTATGTATGTGAAAATGTATGTGTGGGTGTGTGTGTGTATACTTGTTCCTCACATTTACTGAGTTTTGCATATACAAGTTATCTTACATAGTCTCCATATATGTGAGAATGTCTCTCCATGACATTCTCACACCTGCTTTTGTTCATTCACCCAACTTTGGCACACTAGTACCCAACTTTGGCATACTAGTACTATTTCTTCTTAAAGATAATCAGATACCTATAGTAGATACTAAATATGGCCTTGTTTCCTATAGGAGAGTTTAGTAATCTGTTCAGAAACACAATAGATGGTAGACTTATCTGGTTCCAAAGCATGTATTCTTTTCATAAAACCATACCATGCATTAATAATTCTCTTTTTTTCCCCACTTCACTGCGCTGAATACCTGGTAGGCACTTAATAAATACTTACATGATTAGAGTGAAAATCAGAAAAGTATTCGAGTTATTGTCTAAGGTCACAGCAAATAGAGGTGGCTCTAGGATTAGAACCGTTTCTTTGTTTCCTGGTCCACTGCTCTGCTCACTCTATTTTTACCGAGGGATATAATAGCAACCTCAACAATTTGTCCTCCAGCATGGGCTCTTTCAGAAACTCTATGTGGGGCTGGGAATATTTAGGCTATTTAATGAGTGAAACTTTCCATGGGTGGAATGCTGGAGAAGCATTTTGTGGACAAGATGAAAAAAAGATCCTATTTTAAACGTTGCTGAAAGAGTTTGGGCAAAATCCATCTGGCAGACTATTTCTTCCGTTCAAAAACTTATCAAGCTCTCCAAACATGTAACCTGTAGGCAAGTTTAATTAAAACTTGAGAAATCTCAAAATAACCTGACATTTAAATATGTTATTTCCGTTCTGTTCTCATAGTCTAACATACATATACAGATATTCTCAGGTTTAAATTAACCTCCCCAATGCCATCCAGCCCTGCATAACTACTGGATTACCCTGTGTCCCTGACAACAGGAACGTGAATGAAATAGACTCATCCAATCATTGTCCTTCAAATATTAACGTCAATTTCATAGAAAGTTAGGGAAGAAGGTAGATAGAAAGCTGAGTAGATAAATGGGTGAAGATATGGCTGTGACAACAGATGACAGACAGATAGAATGATACATAGATACACAGATAGATGGGGTAAAATTCATTTCTCTTGTCTTCTCTGGCAAAGGTGAAGCTTGTCTTAGGAGTACCTTAGGAAAAGACTAGTGTTTTTTCCACAAAGAAAAAAATTGAAATGTGAAATCATTGAGCACATATTTAAAGATTTCAAATATATACTTGGAGGAGTAATTCTATTCCTTTTTTTTTTTTTTGAGACAAGGTCTCACTCTGTCACCCAGCCTGGAGTGTATTGGTGTGATCACAGTGCTTGCTGCAGCCTCGACCTCCTAGGCTCAAGTGATCCTTCTACCTCAGCCTCCCAAGTAGCTGGGACTACAGGTTTGCACCACAACACCCAGCTAATTTTTGTGTTTTTTGTAGAGACAGGGTTTTGACACATTGCCCAGCCTGGTCTCGAACTCTGGGGCTCTAGCAATCTGCCCACCTCAACCTCCCAAAGTACTGGGATTACATATGTGAGTCACCTTGCCGGGCCTAATTTCATTCTTAAGTAGCCTGGAGAGTCCTGGACCCTGTCATTAATGCTAGGTGCAGATAAGTGGCCGAGTTTGAAGCCGTGGGTGGCCTTACAGTAGTTTCTTCCCACATTTTTCCTTCCTTCTCTGGCTTTGAGCATTTTATATGATTTCATTTTCTCCTTCTCTCTTAGCATAACAATTATACTTATTTTTTAAAATGTTTAATGGTTACTCTAAAGTTTTCAATATGCATTTTAAACTAATCTGAACCTAGCTTCATATAACACTGTGCCACATCACAGGTTGGTGCCTTATAACAGAATGTTTTCAATTCTTCCCTCTCATTTCAATTCTTATGATATGGCTGTCATTCATTTCACTTATCCATAGGCTATAATTACCAAACACATTACCACTTTATTATTTAAACAGTTATATTTTAGACTAATTAAGAATGAGAAAAATTGTCAAGCATGGTGGCTCATGCCTGTAATCTCAGCACTTTGGGAAGTCCAGTTGGGCAGATCATTTGAGGTCAGGAGTTTGAGACCAGACTGGCCAACACGGTGAAACCCCGTCTCTACTAAAAATACAAAAATTAATCAGTGTGGTGGTGGATGCCTGCAATCCCAGTTACTCAGGCGGCTGAGGCAGGAGAATCTCTTGAACCTGGGAGGCAGAGGTTGCAGAGAGCTGAGATTGCACAAGAGTGAATGGGCGACAAGAATGAAACTCCATCTCAAAAAAAAAAAAAAAAAAAAAAAAAAAAAAAAAAAAAGAATGACAAAGATAAAATATTTTACTTCCATTGATGCCTTTTTAAATGTCCTTCCTTTCTTTATGTAGACCTGAGTTTCTGATCTATATCATTTTCTTTCTCCCTGAAGAACTTAAAATGTTTTCTTGCAGAGCAAGCCACTGGCAATTCATTCCCTCTGTTTTTGTTTTTCTGACAAAGACTTTGTTTCTCCCTTACTCTTGAAGGGTCATTTCACTAAATATAGAATTCTAGTTTGTAGTGTTTCCTTGCAACACTTTAAATACTGTATTCTACTCCCTTTCTTGCATGGATTCTAATTTAAAAATCTGCTATAATCTTTATCCATGTTTCTCTCTATCTTAGGTACATCCGCCTCTGGATTCTTTCAAGGTCTTTGGTTTTCTGCAGTTTATGCCCAGAAGTTGGGGTTTTTTATTTGTTTTGTTTCTTTTGATATTTACCTTGCTTGATGTTCTCCATCTCCCTGGATCTGTGATTTGGTATCTGACATTCATTTAAAATAGTTCTGGGCCTTTTTGTTTTCGTTTTTGTTTTTTTGATATAGGTGCTCGCTCTGTTGCCAGGCTGGAGTGCAGTGGTGCAATCTTGGCTCACTGCAACCTCCACCTCCTGAGCTCAAGCCATTCTCATCCTCTGCCTCACAGGTAGCTGGGACCACAGGGTACCACCATGCCCGGCTAAGTTTTTGCATTTTTAGTAGAGATGGAGTTTGAACATGTTGCCCAGGCTGGTCTTGAACTCTGAGCTCAAGTGATCCACCCATCTCGGCCTACCAAAGTACTGGGATTACATGTTAATCATAGTTTTAAAATATTCCCTGTCTAAATAACGCCGGTATCTGTGTCATATTTCATTCTATTTCTGATGCTTGCCTTGTTTCTTCCCTTTTAGCATTCCTTATAATTTTTTTGTGGTTTAAAGCTAAAAATTATGTAATAAATAATATGGACTGAGGTAAATCGGCCTTTGGTGTGACATTTTCTGCTAATTTGGCTAGGAATTAGGCTGTGTTTAACGTTTGCTATAGCTGCTGGTGCCAGAGGCTTCAGATTCCTCCTAGTTCCCTGTCTTTGTCTCCCCTGTTGACTGAGCTTAGGAAAGCCTAACTGTAACTTCTCAGAGAGGGTTTGCATCTTGCTGCTGTTTCAGCTGTAATTCCTTAGTATTATATAGGGGCCTTGATGTGGCGGTAAGGTACGGAGAAAGGGAAACAATTTAAAATTCTATGATTTTCAGTTTTTTTGTATGTCCCAATGCTGTGACATTCACAGGAGTTTCTCCGCTTTCCATCTCTCTTAGATAAGACAAGAAGGCTTAAAGGGGCTGCACTGGGAAAAAATGTTCTTCCCTCAGGTGGCGCAAGGCTCTGGGAAAGTATTTTTCTCTAAATAGTAGGCCTGTGGTATGGAAAACAAATATGCTCTGGGCATATTTTACAATGATTAATCTTCCCCTATGCCTACCAGAGCCAAGAGGGGATCTTCCTTAGCTCTTCACCATAAGAACCTGATGAGCTTTCTGGTGGTAAATCCCACAGGAAGGTGAGTGACTTCATAACCATGCCCCCTAAGAGTTTCTCAATCTCATATTAGTCCACATTCAGCCTCCAGCAATTTATGAAAATTAGCATTTAAGCATTCTTACCAGTTTTGGCTCCAGAGCCCTCGGCTGCAGTAAGCAGATGTGGCTGTAGTTTTATGGATTCACCCGTCTGTCCAGATTTGGGGGTTGTAGTTTGCCCTGTGACTTCAGTTTTCTGATGGATCCAAGAAAAGTCATTAATTTTTCTATCGTGCGGCTTTTTCTTGTTGTAAGGAGAGGAGAAGTGACTTCCAAGCTCTTAACCTGTCAGAGCTAAAACCCTACATTAGTTTTTTAACAATTAACAGCCAACTGGAATTCCCCCTTTTCTGCAACAACAGTAGGAGTTGTTCATACTGTGTAACATAAATCTTCAGGCACAGGGCCCATGCAGCTTCTCAAATCTCATCTCTTCCAGAGGTCAGAGTGTTTTTTCTGTCTTCTCCACCTGTAGAGACTTTTTGTTAATGTGATCCTTCTTTCTCAATTTCTAACAGATTAACTCCAAGGGGTTCAATCTATTGTGTTATCTTCTCAACCCTATGGTGTCTTTTTCAAACATTTGAAATGTGGTTTTTCTTGTTCTGTTTTTACAGACCAACCCTTCTTTCTCAGATCACTGGTAATGATAGACGTTTTATTCATTTATCTTATTCATTTCCGTGTTTTTTTATCCCTTCACTCTTTGTTGCTTATTTCTCAAATGCAAAATGCTCTTCTGTATCCCTCCAAGACATAAAGCCCACAATTCCCTGGTAGTCTAGGTGGGGAGATGTATGTGAAGGACTGGATTACAGAGCAGCTTATAACATTGAGAAACAAGATGATTTTGGAGTATAGCAGATGAGATTGGATTCATCTGAGGTGACCAGGGCATCATGAAGAGCTGGCTTTCACACTTGATGCTGATTGCTGTATCAGTCAGAGCCCAGGTGGGAAACAGACACACTCAAGTGAGTCAATTGAGTAAACTTTAATAAAGGGATTGCTGACAGAAGTGAAGAAAAGTCTAATGGTACCCAACTGACATGGTTTGGCTTTGTCCCCATCAAAATCTCATGTCAAATTGTAGTCCCCACATGTTGAGGGAGGGACCTGGTAGGAGGCAACTGGATCATGGGGGCAGTTTCCACCCATGATTATCATTATTATCATGATAATGAATGAGTTTCCAGGAAAGTTGATGGTTTTAAAGTCTGGCACTTCCCTCTTTGCTCTCTCTCTCTCCTGCTGCCATGTAAGATGTGCCTTGCTTCCCTTCACCTTCCACCATGACCGTGAGTTTCCTGAGGCCTCCCCAGTGATGCAGAACTGAGTTAATTAAACCTCCTTTGTTTATAAATTATCCAGTCTCAGGTGTATCTTTATAGCAGGGTGAAAACGGACTACCACACCAACAAAAGGTGACAATGCATCTCAAATTTAGCAGCAGCAAAGGAACTGTTACTACAGTGAGGCCTGAACGCGAAAAAATGAGAGCATCATTGCCAGAACTCAGCAAGAGTGGTGGGAATTGCACTTCTAGAAGACATTCATGTGTCAGGAGCTGTAGATTTTGGTAGAGAACTGCAGCCACTGCTAACCTAAAGGTTGACTTGGAGATAAATGCTCTGACCCTACTCTCTTCCTGCTTTCTGATTCCCTGTTTGTCTTTTCCAATGGCTGAGCCCAAGCGACGTCAGAGGGCAAGCCTACAGAGGTCAGCTTCCCAGGAAACAAAGGAGCATAGGGAGAGGTGAAAAGTGGATATGAAGGAGCAAATGAGGGATACCCAGTCCAAAAGGATTCTGCATTTCTGGAATCTAGGATGAAGGATCTGACAGGATACTGACAACCATAAGTCCTTGATTTGTGGGACTTAGAGGTGAGAGTTAGAGACAAAATATATTGAAAACTGAGCCATTTCTGTTGCCACATCTTGACACTCTCCGCACAATCACCTGGACCCTCACCTCTAGGGAATGATTTCTGAAGCAGTATAAGTACTTATAATACTTGCTATTTTTTTAAAGAAATTTCAGTGGAGGAAAAGTGAAACTGGCACCAAAGACTCACTTTTCTCTCTTACAGCCTTCTAGCAGCAGGAGGAGGAAACCGTCGAACTGCCAATGTTGTGGCCCATGGGTTTGCCAATCTTTTAACTCTAGACAAAAAGACTCTTCAAGAAATTCTAGTGCATTATCCAGATTCTGAAAGGATCCTCATGAAGAAAGCCAGGTACATCCTTTAAAACCCCATTAGAGATGAATGCAGTTGATTTTACATTGTAAACTCTGAGATAAGGAGAACTGTATTATGATTGTGATAAACTTCATCACAATGAGATATGCTTAATAAACAACAGTTAATGTAGGTACCCATTGAAACTTCACAGGTTAGGAGAAATTACAGCTTTTCTGGTAGATTTTGCCAGAAGTCTCACAAAGTTACCTAAAACAGCTTTTCTCTCCTATCCACAGAGTGCTTTTAAAGCAGAAGGCTAAGGCTGCAGAAGCAACCCCTCCAAGAAAAAATCTTGCCTTCCTCTTCCCACCAAAAGAAGAGACACCCAAACTGTTTAAAACTCTCCTAGGAGGCACAGGAAAAGCAAGTCTTGCAAGACTACTCAAATTGAAGCGAGAACAAACAGCTCAGGTAATAAGGCAGAGGGAATGGAGAGCTGTCATGGAGAAGGCCCCAGACTAAGTATATCCACACAAACTCCTACTCTTAATTCCATTTCAGACACTGAGATAATTTGGACTAATCTAATACTAATAATTTCTACTTTATATATAGCACTGGTGAATTCCCATATATTATCACATTTAACCCTCACATGATGTTTATAGATGGCCTTAATATACATGTATTTATAAATACAGTTTACTCTCATTTTTCATAGATTATTCACAGATTCTATATTTGTGATTCTACTTACTATAATTTATTTGCAACTTAAAATTGATACTCACGGTGCCTTTGTGGTCGTTTGTGACAAGAGCAAGTACAGGATGGCAAAACATTGAAGTTACCCAGTGCATACATTTTCAGCTGAGGCTGAACAAAGAGGCACTCTCCTTTCTTGTTTCAGCTCTTATACTATAAATGAGTGACCCTTTTGGTGCCATGGGTTTCACATTTTTGTGCTTTTTGTGTGTGTTTGATTTTGCTGTTTAAAATAGCCCCCAAGCATAGTCCTGAATACTGTCTAGCATTCCTAAGTGCCAAAATGCTGCGATGTGCCTTCCAGAGAAAAGGCGTATGTTAGATAAACTTCATTCAGGAATTATAGTGCTGATTCCATGAGTTCAATGTAATGAGTCAATAATACATCAAATTAATTAATTGATCAAATTAATAGGGCATCTCTAAACAAAAAGACACATGAAAGAAAGTTATATATTGACCAATTGAGAAAAATGTTATGGTTGGAAGCTCATAAGAACCTAATACTGTATTTCCCCCAGGAGCAAGGGTTCAGTATTTGCTAATTTGCTGTTTATGGAAACTTTATAGAACAAAACTGCATGAATAATAAGAATCAACTGTGTATATATATAGATAGATAGATAGATATACATATGGATATATAAATAACCCATTTTATCAACATTTTCACAAATATTCAATTACTATAAATCGCAAATGTTTAAAGACAGAAATAACTTTGTAAATTTCATCTAAGATTTTCATGTTATAGATGAAGAAACTGAAACCCAGATCAAGGAATTTGGATAAGATCATAATTAGTTACAGAGCAGAAAGCTATCACTCAGGTGTTCAGACTTACAGGCCTACACCAAGCTGCCTTTTGATTCCTAGAAATGTAAAGAAATCAAATGTTATTGTTTTTCTCTTTTTTTGTTTTGTTTTCCATATTTCTTTGATTCTCATAATTAGTCTATGAGGGCAGATACTGAGAAACAGGCAGAGTGGGATTCAGGTTTTCTGAACCTAGTCATTGTGTTATGTCTAAAACTGTAGAAACGGGTAGCTGTGGACCTTTCAGAAAATGAGTAAAGCACTTACTATAAAGTCAGCCATATACAGAAGACTAAACCTTGCCTTTTCCTTTTCCACACACACAACACTGTGGTGAAATTTAGGGATCCAGCATAAACCAAATGCTTTATTTGCATCAGCATAGAAATAGTAATTTGCATTAAAATGTACGGGAGTAAAGAAATATGTAAGTAAATGTGTAAAGATTCTCAGCTTTATCAGTGCACATTCATATCCTGGGCAAGCCTTTCTCAAATTGATCCCAAGCATTACCAGTAAAGAGCACAGTGTACCTTTTGCTATGAAATTTCTATAGCTAGTGCTAAACACAATAGATTCAAACATGACAGGTCAAGCACCTGTGGGACAAGTGGAAAAGATTGTACTAGGAAAGAGATAAGTTTCTTCCTGAGCTTCTCCCATGAGCGTATGCAAGAGGAAAATTCTACTTTCTACAGTAATTTTATATAGTGTTAATACTTTTTTATTAAAAATAAATATTTAAAATTTTATCTCTACAGAATAAGTAAACATTTAAAAAGCAAAAACAGAGTCTTGAGCACTGAGTCTAATTCAGAGTATAAGGACCAATAGGAAGGGAATTTTTTGGCAGAGACAAAAAAAATGCAATTCAGACTAACACCATGAGTCAAATGCAACAGCTCCATTCTCTAGCACACCAGAATCTTAGTCAAATGATAGGCAGAAGCAAAGCAGACATGATTCCTGGATTCACTTAATTCAGACAGTCTGTCTTGGTGGTGATCTTAGCCATTGCCTGCTAATCAAAATCCAATCCAATGTTTTCAATTATAATGTCAACACCAGTTCTTTGTAATTGCTCCTTCCAGGAAAAAGAAAATTCTGAAGGAAGACAGGAAAAAGAAAATGAAGATAAACAAAAAGAAAATGAAGATAAAGAAAAAGAAAATGAAGATAAAGGAAAAGCAAATGAAGTTAACCAAAAAGGAAATGAAGATAAAGGAAGACAGCCAGCAGAGAAGCCACTGGACAGGCCTGAATATACAGCAAGTCCTGTTGCAGTGGAGGAAGAGCCCCAGTCAATTAGAAGGACAGTTTTACCCAGAGGAACTTCCCGTCAATCACTCATCATCAGCATGACTCCTTCTGCTGAGGGCGGAGAAGAGGTTCTTACTATTGAAGTCAAAGAAAAGGCTAAGCAATAAATGTTTTATTATCTTTAGATGTGATATAGTTAGTTCCCAAAGAGATTGTATCTAGGATTGTAACTTCAATTAATGAGGGGAAACGACCTTGCTGGGACCCTTGAGAAACCAAAGGCAAATCCCTAGCTTAGTTTCTAGGACTTATCTGAGAGTGTGATTTCATGCAGTGGTAATAAGAAGATTATTAAAAAACCATCCCTATTCTCCATTGTCATTAACTTTATGCAATTGCTACATCTTCTAATTGTATGTAGTAAGATTTCTTTTCCTTTGATTCTTTCCTGATGATATTTTTCTTCCTTCCATTTTTACTAGCTTGCTCTTGCCTGTGATGTGATTCGCTAACCTTTTCTCTTAATTTTTATCTTGTTTAATTTCTTGTATGGCACTGTTAAGCCTGGCTAATTGTTCTAGGTTTATGGATTTCACCTCTTACATGTAAGGGGTATGAGATTTTAATGCAATAGATCAAAAATCAGATGATTTTCATTCAAATGAGGATGATGAGTCACTATAATATCAAAAAATCCCCAGCAGCTGAACTGAAGGGAAGTAGAGATCATGAAGCCTTCTGAATGAGAAGTCCGATTTTTAGAACAGTCCCCTGAAGAGCAATGTTGTTGGCAGAACTAGCAAACTGGCAAAATCACGTTGCAGGAATATATTGGAAATATTGTACCCTTTGCTAAAGAAATAAACTTCAATATTTTCTCTTCTAACCAACTTAAAAGACACCAATCTACCAAATTCATCTGGCTCACGGGACTTGGACTGAAGGATACAGGCTAAAGTGACGCTAATTAGAATATTCCTCAAGCACTTGCTGGAAAAGATATCAGATTGGCACTTCTTGTTTAAAATTAAGGTTTAGTAAAAAAAAGAAGTGATGAGGTTAGGAAGGCAGACTGTACACATGTCAGATTTACATAGCCCCATAATTTGTGAAACCTACATGTATAGCTGTTTACAAAATCTCCAAGTTAATTAAGTGCACTTTAGGAAGTTGTCCTCATGAATTAGCTAGCATTAGCATAATTACCAAAGTTACATGCTGTGAAGAGGCTACAAAGGCCAGGCTGATGTCGGAAGTAATAATAAATAAAGAATTCCATTCTAATACATGCCATTAGTGGATAACATCGAGTTCTGTATAATGAGGCTATTTCCAAGTCCCTGAAGATGGTCATTGTAACAGCACTTTGCTGAGAGGGTTTTAACAAATTATATTAGCTGAAAAGCCTACAACATAGATGCATTTAGAAAACCATGTACAAATCAATCACTATAACAAACTGTATCACCTGATAGAGTCACCGTTTGTGAATGTAGTGCTTGAGTATCACAAAATATAACAAGTTTTACAAAAAGGTGGTTGGTTTTTTCAGGATTTAAGGGAATACGGACAAATTGTTAAACAGCGCTTATTTGAGAAACGGGAGTTTGTATGCAGAGTGAATGTGTATAAAAAGAGTGATTTAAAAACCCAGAAAGAAGAGGTAGAATAGGGCTGAAGAGTCTGATAATAGGAAAAGAAAAGGACAAAAGTCTTCAACTTGTGAACAATATGCTTTCCGCTTGAGGGAATGTGCTCTCTTTCCGGGTCCACAGGGGCCGTAGTTTTAAGGGCAAGAACTTCCCAATGCCATGCCCACCTCCCATCTCTCTCCATCGGGAGATTTAACAGTCTGTTTTAATTCTCCTGGGCACGGGAAGAATCAAAAAGTCAATCACTCCAGCGGAAGTTCTAAGGAACTCCTTTCATTGGCCAGAGGTCTTGGAGAAGGTGGGGGTTCCTCCCAGGTTAAAAGTCCCCTTCTTCCACACCCCTTCCGATTCCATGTTTGGATCCCCTTCCATGAACACTCTCTGGTGGAAGCCTGTCTTCCCTTCCTAAACTCCATCTCTCTCTCTCAATTCCCTTTCCCTTCCACCCAGTGAGGAAGCTGTCTTTCCTCTCCTGGATTCCATCTTTCTGGATTCTCTCACTCAGTGTGAGAGGAGCTTTCCTTTTCTGGATTTCCCCTCTGGAGTCCCCTTCTGCACTCTTCGTGGAAGTTTTCTCTCTTCTTTTTTTCCCTCTTTCTCTACCTAAATAATTCACTTTCTGCAAAAACTCTGGGGTCTGGTGTTTATTTTGCGAGTGCACCTGGTCCCCTCTCTCATTCTTGAGAGAGCAGGAGACCAAGAACCTTGGAGAAACGTCCTTTCAGGGCAGCTGAGGGCTCCCCTGACCCCAACACCTTTACACCCTGTAATTAATTCAAATGATATTAGAATATAACACCATTGCAATTTTTGCTCTTCCCCTGGCATTTATTTTCCCTCCCAAGCTATCCTGTTTCAGATAATATCAATTTATTTCCAATCCATCAGACTAATATCTAAGAAAATTCAAGAGCTCTTCTATTGTTTATATAGTGCCACCAAATTCTTTTTCTTTTATAATCTTCCTAATTATCCTTTCTTTTCCAGTCCCTGTGCTAACACCCAGTGCATATTCTCTGTTCAGTGCAAATAAACATGCACTTTTTACCTGTAGTCTGCTCTGGTCACTGGTCTGCCCTCTTAGTCCCTTTGCTCTTGGAAAATAAGATCTTT
Organism: Cebus imitator; assembly: GCF_001604975.1. NCBI lineage: Eukaryota > Metazoa > Chordata > Mammalia > Primates > Cebidae > Cebus > Cebus imitator. The sequence goes on from NW_016107337.1 coordinate 367,373, forward strand.
CTAAAACCCTACTTTGACCCTGTTACTTCCCTGCACAGAGGCTGTCTTAGAGTTCTACAGAGGGAAAACAAAATAGGAGATATATATCTATCTCAGGCCATTGGATTCACACTGGAACTTAGGCCGCTGGTTCTTCTGGTTCTCAGGCCTTCAGACTCAGACTAAAATTATACAACTGGCTTTCTAGGGACTCCAGTTTGTAGATGGTAGATCATTAGACTTCTCTTTCTTCATAGTTTCATGAGCCAATTCCTTAAAATAAGTATATTTACATATATAAATATATATTTACATATCTATCATATTACAAATGTATGAGATTTATTATATATTTTAATATTATATATCATACAGAGATATTTATCATGTTTTTTATTTATTTATAATATATATAAAAGATTCATTATTGGGAATTGGCTCTAGTGTAGCTAGAGCCAATTGGTGTAGCTCTAGTCTGAATCCAAAGGACTGTGAATTAGGAGAGCTAATGGTGTAAGTTCCAGCCTAAGGCAGGAGAAGACTAATGTCGCAGAATGAGCAACCAGGCAAAGAGAGAAAATTCTCCCTTCCTCTGTCTTTTTATTCTATCCAGGCCCTCAACAAACTGGATTATGCCCACCTACACTGGGGAGGACAATCTACTTTACTGTGTCCACCAATTCAAATGCTAAACTCATCCACAAACATACCCAGAAACAATGTTTTACCAGCTATCTGGGCACCCTGTGGCCCTGTCAAGTTGACACATAAAACCAATCATTAGAGGTACCTATAAGTCCTCCTACTAGTTAAATCCCATTTATTCAAATTTAATTTCCACTACCCAACCATATCCTTCACTTAAGTGGGTCTCCTTGCTTTTTCTGAAACTATTACCTTCCCTTCTTCCTCTGGCCTTTGTCAATGATGCCTGCCATTGTCTGGAAGGTTGTCTCTCCTCCATCACTTACCTCTGTCCTATTTTATTCTTCCAACTCTGCTCACATTTTATCTCTCCCAACTGCCTCTAAAAACATCAATCTATGATGGTTCTAGCTCAAGGTATTATCTTTTGTACTTTCAGGAAGTACCACATAGTACAGCACTCTCTTGTCCTCTAATTTCCTCTTAATTCTAAATTATTTCTGCTTAATTGTAAATTATAACAAGGCAAAGACTAGCTCTTGTGCTTTCTTTGCATAATGACAAAAAGCCCAGTGTTTAAAGGGACAGAGAATATGATTAAGTAAGTCATGGAAGGAAAACAAATAAGTAATTGACAGAGAAAAGGGGCTTGACTTCACTTGTGCTCAAAGAAATACAAATCAGAACAAAAATAGAATACCACTTTATACCCATCTAACTGGAAAATACGTGAAAGTAGTCACATACTTGCCAGCACTTGGTACTATTGGTAATAGGATCTACTGTTCTAGCAATCTTAGCAAACTTTTGGCAGGATATCTTAGAACTCAGCAGTACCATTTCAGAGTATATATGCCAGAAAATTCTTAAGTAGGTCCATAGGAGGAAATGCATGAGGATATATACCATTGTTTGTAGTACAAAGGAATCGGAGGCAATTCTAATATCTACCTCTAGGAGAATGGGGAAAAAAATATGCTATGTGGAAGTATGGTTGTGTTTGTAAGATGAAGTTCTATCCAGCAGTTAAAAGTAATGAATTGGATTTACATAAAGCAACAAGGATAGATATTTTTTAAATACTAGGATAGTTTTTTAAGAAAAAAGAATGAGCTCTTCAACAATACCATGCATGTATATTTTTATAAATCTTGTCTGATAAAGACCACTGGGAACAAAACTATAGTATAATACAATAAAGCCAAATTTATTAACATGGTGCAACAGAGGAGATCATCCACCAGGGAAAACCTGAGTGTCCCACCAAACACAGGAAAAGGCACGGTTACTGTAGGACATTGGGGAAAGGGAGAGGTTAAGTGGATTTTAAATGAAGTGATACTTTGATAGGCTCAAGTTAAATCAAGACAGCATTTAACATCGGGCCTGGGCTAAAAAGCAAATGTAGGGCCCCATTTCCTTGGAAATTAATACATTAAGATAAACAGAATGTTGTGTCCAAAACTTTCTTACCTGAAGTTGTGCACCTGGATGCT
>NW_016107337.1:369660-379513 GCF_001604975.1 Cebus imitator
TTGAGATGGTGTCTCACTCTGTTACCCAGGCTGGAGGGCAGTGGTACAATCTCGGCTCACTGCAATCTCCACCTTCCTGGTTCAAGATTCTCCTGCCTCAGCCTCCTGAGTAGCTAGGATTACAGGCACCTGCCACCATGCCTGGCTAATTCTTGTATTTTTAGTAGAGACAGCATTTCACCGTATTGGCCAAGCTGGTCTCAACCTCCTGACCTTGTGGTCCGCCTGCCTCAGCCTCCGAAAGTGCTGGGATTATAGGCATGAGCCACCACGCCTGGCCACCTGGATGCTTTTTTTGTGTCAAATAACTAAGATCCTCCAGGCAAAAGTGGAATGTTTCAGTCTTACTGATAAGATTTCAAACAGCAGAGTTTCTGACAATCGATGATTTGAGAAAAACAAAGTTTCTCAGTACTATGTTTATTTGTCGATTAATAAAAGGAAATCCCCAATTTAAAACATACTCAAAACACTCTATATATCTTTCAAAAGTATACACATGACTGAAGAACTATGTTAGAGGCATTAGAGACAGTGCCTATAGGTGGAGAAGGAAGTTGGAGTAGTAACAGAAATAAATAACATGAGAAAAAAATAAGTCAAGAGCATCAGCCAGTGATAGTGTGGCATGAACTGAGAAGTGTGATGAACTCAATTCTATGCACTTGCTGGTTTAATAACAGGCCAGGAAAGAAGTAAGGTCTCTAGCAACACTAGAATCTTTCCTTTTGGCTGGGTGCAGTGGCTCCCAACTGTAATCCCAGAACTTTGGAATGCCAAGGCAGGCGGATCACCTGAGATCAGAAGTTTGAGACCAGCCTGGCCAACATAGCAAAACTCCATCTCTACTAAAAATACAAAAAATTAGCCAGGTGTCATGGTTTGTGCCTATAATTCCAGCTACTTGGGAGGCTGAGGCAGGAAAATCGCTTAAATCTGGGAGGCAGAGGTTGCTGTGAGCCGAGATCATGCCATTGCACTCCAGCCTGGGAAACAAGAGCAAAACTGTCTGAAAAAAAAAATCTTTCCTTTCACCTTAATTACTCCTCAACCACACAGGCAGCCCTGTAGACACAGTGCTGCTCCATCTAACTGGTGCCCGAACTGCCAACGAGGCTTTTCTTCTATACATGAACAGGTCTCTACTTGACCACTGCAAAGATTACTGAGAATGACTAGTGTTACAGACTGAACTGTGCCCCATGTAAGTCCCTATGTCGAAACTCTAACTCCCAATGGGACTATATTTGGAGACAGAGCCTTTAAAGAGGTCATTAAGGTTAAATCAGGGTATAAGTCTGGGGCCCTAATCCAGTAGAACTGGTGTGAGAAGTCAGAGACACCAAAGATGGGAAAGCACAGAGAAATGGCCCTGTGAGGACACAGCAAGAAGACTGCTGCCTGCAAGCCGGGTAGAGAGGCCACAGAAGAAACTAATAGTTTCACCTTGAGATTGGGCTTCCAGTCTCCAGAACTATAAGAAATTGAGCCGAGGAGTTCGAGACCTGCCTGGGCAATATAGTGAGACCCCGTTCTCCGCAAAACCAATAAAAGAAAAAGAAGTCAGCGAAAGAAAATAAATTTATGTTGGTTAAGCCACCCAATCTGTAGTATTTTGTTAATGGCAGCCCTGGCAGACTGATACCCTTGGTTTCATGAACTCTGGTGGGAAAACGCTGTTGGTTGGAGAAACAGGTAAAAAGTATAGTGAAAAGTGGATGAGGACATTGTGGGAATTCAAGGGACAGTGAGAAGAGAGGCCAGTGGAAGTGTAAAATAACAGGTACCTGAGGAGCAACTCTGAGTGAAAATTTTGAGTTTCCATCTTAGATTTTATCAGCTCATTTGTTAAGTTCACTACAAACGGGGAGCTCTCAGCAACCAGACTATAGCAACCAAACTCAATCTTGAACAGTAGTTGAAATTTGGATTTGTAACCTCCAGAAATGTCAACCACACACCTCTCAACAAATCGTAATAAATTCATTCTCCTTTTTCATAAAACCCCAGAATGTTATCAGCCCCTAGTTTCCAAACAGACCGTAAGCACAGAACCCACTCCTGATAATATTAATTTCCTACGTGCTTAAAGATATGAAATATTTGAGGGATGGGTTTAGAATATGGCAAAACATGCATAGGGGAGGCATTTTTCCCATGGATTCCTTCCTTCCTCCCTCCCTCTCTCTCTCTCTCTCTCTCTCTCTCTCTCTCTCTCTCTCTCTCTCTCTTTCTTTCTTGGGATCGGGTCTTGCTCTGTTACCCAGGCTGGAATGCAGTGGTATGATCACAGCTCACTGCAGCCTCAAATTCCCAGACTCACGCAATCCTCCTACCTCAGCCTTAACCTCTGAAGTAATTGGGACTACAGCCACGTACCATCACACCTGGCTGTTTTTTAAAACGTTTTGTAGAGACAAGATCTCACTATGTTGCCCTGGCTGGTCTCAAACTCCTGGGTTCAAGCAATCGTCCCGCCTCAGCCTCTCAAGTAGGTAACTGAAACTATAGCCTCATGCCATCACAGCTGGCTAATTTTTGTATTTTTTGTAGAGACAGGGTCTTGCTTTGTTGCCCAGCCTGGTTCCCTATGAATTTCAAAAGCATTTTCTGATTTAAAAAATGTTCAAACATAGGTGTTGTGTTTTGTTTACGAAACAGGGTCTTATTCTACTGCCTAGGCTTGTCTCAAACTTCTGCCTCAGTCTCCCAAGTAGCTGGGGTTGCAGGCTCATGCCACCACATTTGGCTGCTTTGATTTGCTTTCCTAGGATAGCATAGCTGTCTGTGCATGATACAAAGTAACTGAGTGAACTGGATCTTCAAATTAAACCTGGGATCCCCTCTGTCCAGTGCTAGGGTCAGCATCAGCCTCCCTGAGTCCACCTTTATCACTCTGCCAGGCTCAGACTTTCTGCTGAGATTTTTGCCAAAACAGTACGGTTTTATAACGTTTAGGCCCCATTGGTCATCTTTTACACTCTCTTCACTATCCTCAGCTAAGGTTTTATGAATTCTCAGAAAGTGGCCCCAGGAAGGTTTTCTCTCCCTCACCAAGATCTCCTCAAGACAGCAGCATTTCTTTATCTTATAATATTCTATACTTGATTTCAAATAACACTAAGTCTCTGGCTATCAATAAAGCCTTTCAAATGCTACTGGTGCAGAACAGCCACCTAACTTTATTCCCAGTCTCTCCAGGGGCTCCTTGTCTACTGCCACCTATCTAGATTCATGATACTGTTCTGTTTCCACTTGTCATGATGTGCATTGGCACTGACATCCTTCCCTGCAGGACCACTTTCTCCCACCCATTTCCTTGGCTAAACAATGTGCTCTCCAAAATGCAAGCTAAGCCTAGCATTTACCTAAGCCAAACATCAAGAAGCCAAAATAGTTATCCTACGACTCACATGTTGCTAATAACCCTGAATACATGCTAACTAGAGTATTTGCATGGGCCCCAATAAAAGTTCAAATGTTGAATTGCAGACAGTGAATTACTTTTCAATAATATATGCCCCACAGGGTGACCTATTCATAGCAACAATTAAGAACCAGCTATTGGCCAGGTGCAGGGGCTCATGCCTGTAATCCCAGCACTTTGGGAGGCTGAGGCAAGTGGATCAACTGAGGTCAGAAGTTTGAGACTAGCCTAACCAACATGGTGAAACCCCATCTCTACCAAAAATATAAAAATTAGCCAGACATGGTGGCAGGAGCCTGTAGCCCCAGCTACTTGGGAGGCTGAGGCAGGAGAATCACTTGAACCTGGGAGGTGGAGGTGGCAATGAGCCAAGATCACGCCACTGGACTCCAGCCTGTGCAACACAGCAAGGCTCTGTCTCAAAAAAGAAAGAAAGAAAGAAAGAAAGAAGAAAGAAAGAAAGAAAGAAAAGAAAGAAAGAAAGAAAGAAAGAAAAGAAAGAAAGAAAGAAAGAAAGAAAGAAAGAAAGAAAGAAAGAAAGAAAGAAAGAGAACCAGCTATTTTAAAACAAGATTTTTTTCTTAATAGTAAGTGAGTAGACAGGAAGCATTTATCAAGGACACACACATGCACACACACAAAGCTGAAGCAAAAGAAGTCTCCCATGCTAAGTGTGTTAGTCCGTTTTCATGCTGCTGATAAAGACTTAACCAACACTAGGAAGAAAAAGAGGTTTAATGGACTTAGAGTTCCACATGGCTGGGGAGGCCTCACAATCATGGCAAAAGGCAAGGAGGAGCAAGTCACATCTTACATGGGTGGCAGCAGGCAAAGAGAGAGCTTGTGAAGAGAAACTCCCATTTTTAAAAGCATCATATCTCCTGAGACTTATTCACTATCGTGAGAACAGCATGGAAAAGACCCACCCCCATGATTCAATCACCTTCAACTAGCTTCCTCTCACGATATGTGGGAATTGTGGGAGTTATAATTCAAGATGAGATTTGGGTGGGGATGTAGGCAAACCAGATCACTAAGGTTTAGACAGCCTCAAAATAATAATAGCTAGCACTTATACAGCATTCACTGTGTACCAGATACCGCTAAAAGTGTTGAACCTCTATTAGCTTATTTAATCTTCATAATAGCCCCATGAGGTAATTATTATTTTTATCATCCTCACTATTTCCTAGATGAGGAAAATAAGGCATCTCTTTCCCTGGGCACTGTAAATGCAAAGATTTCCCACGTCTGGATATTGAAAAGAACTCACTATACTCCACAGAGCATACTCATATTCACGTGGGGCTTTTATGTAAAGACCATGGATACGATGCAGCAAGAGAAAAAGAGCACAGGCAAGCAGTGGGGGTGTGACGGACATCCCATGAGCAAGTTCCCCAAGGTGGTTACACAAAGATCTCACCAGATTCTGTCCCGGGGAGGAACCACCAAGATCTGTGTAAGGAATCTGGACTTTGAGAGAGCTCAAAGCTATAAAGTCAACAGTGGGCTTCGTATACCCCTCCGGCCACATATCAAAGACAGGCTGCCTAACCCGTTGGATCGCTAGAAAACCTTCAGTGAAGAAACTGACTCTTGGGGTCACCAGGGTTTAGCACTTTAAACACCACATTATTCTCACTGCCCTTATCTTGGCCAAGAGTCAAAACCCAAATATCCAGGGGTCCCCAGAGATAAAGAGTGAGCCTTCGCCTACTTCTTTCTTCCCCTACTACTGCTAATCCACGTATATCTCTTCTTTGGACTCATTATAGTTCATGTTCATTAATCATTTGACTAATTGGTGATTTACGGATACAGCAGGTTCTCAATTACCGTCATTATATACAATGTTGCTTTGTTATAACATTAATGAGAAAAAAATAGATTCTTCACTACAGCCACTGTCTGCATGGATTTTGCACATTCTTTCCATGACTGTGTGGGTTTCTCCAGCTTTCTCCCATATCCCAAAGAACTGCCTGCTAGGTGGGCTGCTGAGTCTAAATGGTCCCAGTCAGAGTGAGTGTGGGTGTGTGTGAGTGAGCCTACAATGGATGGCATCCTGTCCAAGGTCGGTTCTCACCTATGTCCTTCACTGCTGGGATAGTCTCTGGTCACCTGAGACTCTGAACTGGAATAATTGAGTAAGTAATTATCTTGTTTTAATTAATCTTTCCTAAATGTGTGTATAGCTCACACTTATTTCAATGCTTAATATTATGGGTGTCTTGGTCTTTATTTAGAAGTTTGGTGATGTTTTTATGACCAGAAATATGCCATGGGAACTTAACTCTTGTTTATGCTAATCAGCCTACGGTAAAATTGGTTAATGTCAAGTGAAGGCTTATTATATATGAAAATTCTTCCCCCACCACTGCCCAGATCTGACCTCAACAATTAATCACCAGAAATACAGTGCAGCCTGGGTTGGTTAAAAGAGATATATCATGGTAAGATCTGCAGAGAAAGAAGGAAGAAGCCACTCAGCAAAGGTGCTATATTTTAAATATTAAATAGTTAAAGAAGGAAAACATCTCTATAACAAGTAATTTTTTCGCCCTGTGGGCACAAGTGTTTATTTCAACAAGCAATTTCCTCTGATTCACTGAAGCCATCCAAGTGTTATTTGCTCAAACTTGATGACAACATCACCTTCTATATTACTTTTATCTATGACCCCCAAAACTCAGCACAACCTATAAGCTGTTCTCTGGTCTTAAAAATGCCCAGCTCTACTTTGCATTGTCAAGCTACATTAATTTGCTTTTGCTAACTAAAACTTAGTGAGTTAAAATAATCATTTAGTAGCTTATGAGTCATTTATTAGACTCTATAGCTTGCCAATTTGAGCTGTTCAGCTGGTGGTTCTTCTGGTCTTAGCTCAGCTAATTCATGCTCTGTAGTCAGCTGCTGGGTTGACTGGGAGCTGGCCGATGTAGAACAGTCTCAGTACAGTCTCGAGGGACAACTTGTATCTAACCACATGGTCTGTCATCCTGAAAATGGGTACACTGGGTGTGGAAACTGCTGCACGAGGTTCTGAGAGGAGAGAAAGCAGAAGTGAGCCAGGCTCTTGAGGCATAGGCTCAGAATTCACACATTATTACGTCTACACATTCTGTCAGCCACAAGACCAGCCTGGATTAAAAGGGGTAGAGAAATAAAATCCACTTCTTAATGGGGGGACAGCAAAGTCACATTGCAAAAGGAGTGGATCCAGAGGCAGTGGAAGGATTGTGGCCATTGCTGCAATCTAGCGAACAGAATTGTCACATAAAACACAGGACACTCAGTTAATGAATAATTTTTTTTTTTGAGACAGGGTCTCACTCTGTCACCCAGGCTGGAGTGCAGAGGCACGAACTCGGCTCACTGCAACCTCTGCCTCCTGGTTCAAGTGATTCTCCTGTCTCAGTCCCGCAACAGCCTAGGATTACAGGCTTGCACTGCCATGCCCAGCTAATTTTTGTATTTTTAGTAGAGACAGGGTTTCACTATGTTGGTCAGGCTGGTCTCGAACTTCCGACCTCAGGTGACCCACCGGCCTGGGCCTCCCAAAGTGCAGGGGTTACAGGTGTGAGCCACCGTGACAGGCCTGAATAATTTTTAGTATAGATATGCTCCATGCCATAATTGGGACTTGCCTATACTAAAAAATATTCATTTTTATCCAAAATTCAAATTTAACTTGACATCTTGTATTTCTGTTTGCTAAACCTGCCAACCATACACACAGACCATGTCAAAAATAAGCAAAACCTTTCTTTAAAAGAGAACTTGGAACTAGAAATACTTTTAAATTGCACAACTTCAGCCAGGCGCAGTGGCTCATGCCTATAATCCCAGCACTTTGGGAGGCTGAGGTGGATGGATCATCTGAGGTCAGGAGTTTGAAGCCAGCCTGGCCCTATCTCTACTAAAAAAGCAAACAAATGAAAGATTAGCTGGGTGTGGTAATGTGTGCCTGTAATACCAGCTACTTGGGAGGATAAAGCATAAGAATTGCTTGAATCTGGAGGCAGAAGTTGCTGTGAGCTGAGATTGTGACACTGCACTTCAGCCTGGTTGACAGAGGGAAACTCTGTCTTAAAAAAAAAAAAATTTAAAATGCTGGGCTCACACCTGTAATCCCAGCACTTTTAATCCCAGCACTTTGGGAGACCGAGGTGGGTGGATCACTTGAGTCAGGAGTTCAAGACCAGCCTGGTCAACATGGTGAAATCCCTGTCTCTATTAAAAATACAAAAAATTAGCCGGGCATGGTGGCAGGTGCCTATAATCCCAGCTACTCAGGAGGCTGAGGCAGAAGAATTGCTTGAACCCGGAGGCGGAGGTTGCAATGAGCTGAGATCGTGCCACTGCACTCCAGTCTGAGCAACACAGTGAGATTCCAACTCAGAAAAAAAAAAAATTAAATAAAAAATTAAATAAATTGCACAACTTCACCCATTGCGGTATTAGAATGGGCTGAAAGCTCTAAGTATACTCAAAGGAAAGGAGTAACTTTGTCTCTTCTTAAAATAATATATAATAAGCTTGTCCAACCTGCGGCCTGGAGGCCATATGTGGCCAAAGACAGCTTTGAATGTGGCCCAACACAAATTCGTAAACTTTCTTAAAACATTATGAGTTTTTTGTAATTTATTTTTTATTTTTTATCTCATCAGCTACTGTTGGTGTATTTTATATGTAGCCTAAGATAATTCTTCCATTGTGGCCCAGGGAAGCCAAAAGATTGAACACCCTTGATATATAACAATCTATTTTATTTCAGTTGTATTAAATGAAAACTTGCTACACAGAAAACCAAAAAGAGAAGAGTCTATACTTTTAGTAATTGGGACCTGTTCCATATTTATAATAATGCGTTTACCCTCCTACGAGGAATTTTTTAAATCTTTAGAAGACGTTAATTAATCATTATGGTGTTCTGGAATTTATTGTAACTAATCAGACTAAAAATACTTGAAACTGATATTTCAAGAACCATACCCATACATTGTAGTAAAATTTGATGTTTTCCTCTATGGGTTTTTATGACTGACTGTATTTTTCCTGCTTAATTTTTGTGACTAGAAGTAATGGTGCAAAGTTCAAATAAATGTGCACCATTAAGCAATGTAACCTGACATTTCTAGATAATAACTCCCTCAGATGAGGAAAGGGAGTGATACCTGAAAGGTCACAGGCCCCTTACTGTCCCTTTGCACCTCTAGTCATCTCTGTCCACTGCACACAATGATTCCGCTACAAATTTATGAGAATCCTCTCTGCTGGGAATCCTAAGTAAAACAGAATTCAGCATACAGTGCATGCTAAGGGCTATGAACTGGGCTTGTGATACAGCTTCTTGCACACAGCTTTGAATAAATCAAGCTCTGTTGTTTACACCAGAATCTTGGACTTGCAAAGGAACTTAAAGATTCCTATTCCGTGTCCCATTTTACAAAACACGAAACAAGACCCTTTCTCCAGGGCTATGCCAGAGTAAGGCAGAGTTCAAGGTCAAAAGATAACACACTGCTTTTCAAACGTGAAGGCCATGGACTGACTTGATAAAAGTAGTATCCACTGAAAGCAGACCTTCTTTCAGATAAACAAGTACATTTGCCAAGATTTTATGGGGTCAGATGATGATCAAGTCTGCCATGTTAGGACCATATCTATATTCCAAATCTGAGAGGAAAGATTCAGAGTTAGAGTGTCTTTCAGAAAGGGACTAACTGCAGATTCCATTAAAATAGAAATATGTGTGGTCGGGCATGGTGGCTTATGTTTGTAATCCCAGCACTTTGGAAGGCTGAGGCAGGCAGATCGCTTGAGGCCGGGAGTTTGAGGCCCTGTCTCTAAACAAAATAAATAAAATACGTGAAAGATTAATAGTTTGAATTTCAATAACACACTTGTAAAAGTAAAGAGATTTAGTTATGAAACAAAAGGGTTGTTACCCTCAACCCACGCTTTCTTACTCCATGCCACTGACAAGGCCAGTTTCCTTGCTGAAAGGCTCTTCCGCTTTCTCTACGTTATAAAGCCCCATAAAACCTTTAAATCCTGGATGAAATGTCAAACCATCCATGAAGCTCTCCAAGATCTTCCCACTGCCCTGACTGCTCTCCACATTGAATAGAAAATCTTCCCACTCTAAGCTTCAATATTTTCTTATACAAACTAATTTCTATCTTTACATATGCTCTAGCACATACTTCATTCATTCATTCTTTCAGTGTCTATTTAGGGGATGCCTACTAAATGCCAAGGTCTCTTCTAGGCTCTGGAGAGAAAGCAGTGAACAAACAGTCAAAAATCTCAGATTTCTTGGAACTGTCACTCTAGTGGGTGACGGAGGGCAGGAAAAAATACACTTTTTTTTTTTTTTTTTTTTGAGATAGGTGTCACTGTTTCATTGTCATGTGTTGT
>NW_016107337.1:380047-385184 GCF_001604975.1 Cebus imitator
CGCCTATGAGTGAGAACATGCGGTGTTTGATCTTCTGCTCTTCTGTCAGTTTGCTGAGAATGATGGTTTCCAGGTTCATCCATGTCCCTACAAAGGACCCAAACTCATCATTTTTGATGGCTGCATAATATTCCATAGTGTATATGTGCCACATTTTCCCTATCCAGTCTATCGTCGATGGGCATTTGGGTTGGTTAGATCTGATGATTTTATAAGGGGCTTTTCCCCCACTTTGCTCTGCACTTCTCTGCACTTATCTGTGCCACCTCCAGGTGAGAAAGGATGTGTCTGCTTCCCCTTCTGTCATGATTGTTAAGTTTCCTGAAGCCTCCTTAGTCATGCTGAACTGTGAGTCAATTATACCTCTTTCCTTTATAAGTTACCCAGTCTTGGGCATGTCTTTATTAGCAAGCAGCATGAGAACGGACTAATACAATGGGTTTTCACCACGTTCCTAGGCTGGTCTTAAACTCCTGAGCTCGACCAATCCACTTGCCTCAGCCTTCCAAAGTGCAGTGATTACAGGCATGAGCCACTGCACCTGGCCAAAATAAATATACTTTAAATAGAAGAAAAATAAAGAGTACTAGGGAAAGAGGTACACTTTTAAATAAGGTGATCAGAAAAGGCCTCACTCAGTGATGCTTAAATAAAGACTCAAAGGAGGTGACAGAACAAGGTTCCCAAGTGACTAGGGGAGGCTGGGTTTTCAGGAAGGGGTAACAAGTGCAAAAGCCCTGTGCCAGGAATATGCCAGGCATATTCAAGTAGCAGCAAGAAAGCCCATGTGGCTGGAGAGAATGACAACGCAGAGATTAGTAGAAAAGAAGTTTAGAAAAGTAAGGAGCGGGAGGGGCCAGACCATGAGAGATACTGAGAAGTTGGTAGGATTTGTGATTTGGAGGCAGGCTTGTTAAGAGTTGTGGTACTAAAGGGAGTGAACTGCAAAAGGGGTTGTTATTTGAAAAACGGAATACTTGAAAATGTGATCAGGGAAGGGTTTTTAAAATCAATGATAAGGTCTAGCATATGACCTTCAGAGTGTGGGCTGAGGTTGAATAGAGAGCAATAGTATTATAAGACGGGATAAGGAGAGTGATCTAATCTAATGATAAAAGATTCAAAGCCGGAGGTTTTAAGGAGGAGGGAAAAGCTATCTGAAAGCAGAAGGGAGGATGAAGGAGGGGATCTACCCAGCCTCCAAGCTCAGTGGTAGATCAGGAAGAGGAAATTACCATCACTTGAGAGGGCAGCAGAAGCAATGTTCTTCAAGACAGGCAGGTTTTAATAAGAATTAAAAGGTGAAGGGACGGTTCAGAAAAAAGCACTGATAACAGGAATTTCTGCTAATGAATGATGCAGTTCGTGAGGGCAGAGTGGAAGGGTTTGGGGCGCTGGAGAGAAGTGGGATGTGGAGTCAGAATATGGGGACTGGAAACTAATGGTCTGGGCTTCTTGTGAGGAGTGGCATGAATAGTGATCACAGGATGGCAGTGGAGAGCAATGAATGATACCGGGATCTTTCCAGAAGCAGTATTCAAGAGCCCCTATTTACTTCTGACCATGACCATGGATGCCTGAAGGCATGGGACCAGCCAGTCTTACTCCAGCCACAGCAGAGTCCTTCACTTGCTCACTTCTGTTCTGTTTAACATCATATTTCGTCTCCTTTTCCATATTAGACCATAAGCTTTGAAATCAGCAATTTTTTTTTTTTTTTTTTTTTTACTGTTTGAATTCCCCTGCTGATTGCTAGTAATAGGCTACTCAATATTTGTTCAAAGAAAAATTGAATACTTCTTACTGGAAGGAAGGGGTGGTTGAAAAAGACAAACTATTTCCTACTCAGACTTTTCTCTGAGAACTCCTTAAAACTCCCCATCTCTTGAAATTTTTCTCAGTCAAGTCCTAGACCAGGTGCTGCTACAAAACTTGGTGCTTTGTGAGCATCTGCTGATGAAACACTAGAGAGAGCTCCCCTTTCCCAAGCAGTAAGAAGTCACAATTCTGCTTATAATAACACTTGCCATCCTCATGGAGTAAGGAATGAACAGCCAAACCAAAGTGTAATTCTGTATGGACATTTCAACCTCCTATGGTTTTTCTGGAGAATCTGGCCAAACGTAGTGATGTTTGGTGACAAGTGACCAGGGTGACTTCTCTTGCTACATGCAAGGGTTTGGCAAACCTGGAAATCTATTATCACCAGGTCTGAACCAGCCTCTGCAACATTAAGGAACCAACAAGATATGGGCCTACCAGACAATTTGACTGTGAGGCAGGAAAAACACAGAATTTGGAAACAGACCTAGAATCAGACACTTACAAAGTATATGACCAAACAGCTGAGTCTCCTCCAGAAGGTGACTACTATCAGCTTTGCCATCTGGCCTTCATCAAGGCAAAGCCACTGTGACTAGACCCATATTTGGTCACAGGGTTCCATATGCAACTCTGTGGGCTTCTGAACTCATCTGTCTGCCCTAAAAAGTATGGCCCTCCAGTTTTTCAAAAGCACAAATGTAATCACATCGTTAATTTGCTTAAATCCATTTAGTGGCATTCCATTACTCTAAGCCTCAGTCTGAACTCCCTTACTTGCCCCCAAAGGCCCTTAAGATGTAAACACCACCATCTACTCCACCTCATCTCTCAGCTCTTCTTCTACCACTTATACTTTATATTCTAACAAACTCAAACTTCTTTACACTCCTAAAACATTCAACTCTATACTTGTTATTGGCCTGACAGCTTCCTAAGTACTTTTAACCTTCTTCACCATCTAACTTTCAGGTCTTAGCTTACATGGCACATCCTCAGGGAAGCACTCCTTGCCTCTTAAGACGGGTTATCTCTCTCTCTACTGTATGTTGTTTCACACACAGATCTCACACCTCTATAATTACTTGCTCAATGTTTTTTCTCCCCTATTAGACTATTATTTCTACAAAGGCAGCATCTGTGGCTGCCTTGGTCACCACTGGCAAAGTCCTGCCCAATGACTGGAACACAACAAAAGTAATTTAAAAACTTTTTTTTAAAGTTGGGTGGATCCTTCTTAACCTGATTGACAAAATGTGAATGCTACGTATCTCAGGTCATTCTAGCTATAAGCTAAGAATCTTTTCCTTACTGTATCCAGAAGAGTATCTTGGACCCAACTCAATACCTTTTAAACAAATAAATCCCATAAAATAATATCCCCCAAATTATTTAATTCAGTAAAATATGAAGTAAAGACCACCTAAAACGCTATATTTTATTTATAACTTTTCTATTGTTTTGGTCACATGTAAAGAATAAAAATGAAAACAAGACATTACTGTGTCACATCAAGAAATAACTTTATCCAAAATGGATTCAAATGGAAGATATATTTAGTGTCAATTCATATATTAGCAACTTATACATTTATTGTCAAGTATGACATCCAAAAAAGCACAAAACAGTTTCTAACACGTTCCACCAAACTTCCGGTTTACTTTACGTGTCACTTCCATGACTACCAATCACACATACAAAGATGAGGGTATACTTAGTGAAGATGGCTTTCCAGTAAGTTTACCAAAAAAAAACCAAAAAAACAGGTATGTTAAAATATAGCATAAGTAGCAATAGGGCCCTGAATTTACTTTGGAAAGATTGCCTAAGGCACCACTAAAATGAACAGTTGTAAATCCCTGATCAGACTTTAAATTTTTCTGGTCTTAAAATTTCAATTCTAACCACAAGGTGAGGTAACTAGATTAGTTAGTATACTATTTCCTCTGTGCCAGCATCTGTAGGAAATATTACATCTTTCCTGCGTACTGTCACTCCAATATATATGTAATATATCTGATTATATGAAGTATGAAAGTCAGTATGGGTAATTTTTCTTTAAATGCATTTTAAGAACAAATGGCACTTGAATAAATGGTGGCACAACAGGGAAAAGGACTATTTTAATATAAAACAATATTAAATCAGCATGTAATGAGGTTGAGTGTTAAAACTGTGAACATTTTATAGAATGATAATTTAGAAATTGTAAATGCTTTTATTCAAAACTGTAAAAAGGCACAAATTACCCCATTTTGCTAAGATCACAGTTCTTACAAATAATGGCATCTACTGATGAACATGATCAAGAATGAATTAAATGTTTTTGAATTTTAAAACAATTTAAGAAGAATAATTCTGATAAAATCATAATATAAAATAATGAAGACCAAATCCAGTTGACAGTGATAACTATTATTTGGCTGAAGAAAACCAGGAATGCTCATGACCAGCAGTTCCCAAGTACCGTGTACAGGTGACTCAGGGGCTGCTGAAGAGCTGGTTAAGGAGAAGGAGAAGTATGCCCAGTGACTGGGACCCTGCCTCAGCATCAAACAGATATGCTCACTTCTGTTTTACTGTACACAGAGAATATGTCTAAGGCAATTTTTCTAAAGGCTTCTTGTGATTAAAAGATAAAATTCCGAAAACCACAGCAACATATCTACACTGTTTCCAAGGACACAAAGAGAACATCTGAGACAACTATGGCTCCAAACAGTGAGAAGGATTAGTTTTCTTTTCTGCTATTATCATGTCAAAATGATGTGTCGTCTATTGAGCCATACTATGGAGTAGCAGACTACTAGTTAGGTGCCTTCCCCAGTTAACAGCACACATCCAGAGGACAGCTAGCCAACTGGGAATGTGGTAGGTAAATGCTCACCTGGGCTAGGCAACCACCCCAGCAAGCAGGTCCCTCTTGGCCTGGCTTTGGCAGTGAGCTGCTTCTGAGGAGCCACAGCTGTCTGTGGTTGAGAGCTCACTCCCTTGAGGCAGAGAACAAGAGACATGGGCTATGGGGCAGCTTTTCAATAAAACCGAGAGGCACATCAACGTGGCACTGTATGCATTCACTTAAGGATGTATGATAAACATGCTACTTCAAATGGTAAATTATTAAAGATAATTGGCCACTATATAAATATGCATAGCTTTAGCACATAGATCCTCAATAAAATATTCCTGAATCTATTATGAAAATGTAATGTTCACTAAGTAATATGCTGTAAAAGGTAACAATCAGAAAAAGAAATTCAACTCTAAAAAAACAGAAGCACATAGAATCCACTGTCTTTTTTTTTTTTTTTTTTTT
>NW_016107337.1:385329-405484 GCF_001604975.1 Cebus imitator
TAGTAGAGACAGGGTTTTGCCATGTTGGCCAGGCTGGTCTCAAACTCCTAACCTCAGTGATCCACCCGCCTTAGCCTCCCAAAGTGCTGGGATTATAGGCATGAGCCACCGCACCTGGCCAATCCACTCTATCTTAATGCAGGAGTTGGAAAAGTTTTCTTTTTTCTTTCTTTTTTCTAAGTTACAGCAGGTTTTATGCCTAATAAAATATGTTCTAGACATAGGAAATAGCACATTATTAAATTGTAAGATGTAATTTTGATTAACAGATAACCAGTATCATGAGTTTAAAAATCAGATGAAAATGGCACTTAAGAAAAGGAGAAAATGACTAAGTGGACCTGTACAAATCAATGTATGGGACCTTAGCAAGGAAAGTATAAAATCTTTTTTTTTTTTTTTAGTAAGTAGTTTTTCATTAGTTAGAAGGAAGTGGAATTCTGAATTTCAACTTATAGGTTTGGTCCTCCTATCTTTCCTGGACAAAGCAGTCCTAATCATTTTAACAAATCTCAATTAAAGCAACCTAATTGTAGGATTCAGGACAACCTACCATCTGTGCATCTACAGTATCCTGAAAGTCACGCTCAGTTAATGAAAAGGCCAAATCTGACCATGTTTACAGTTTTCCACAATCAAATAAAATATCTAGAAAGACAAATAAAATGGCTTACTTACATGAGGTTATTTTTACTTGTTGATTGTACATTTAAAAAAAACTGAGTATGTGCCTTTCCTGCTCATTCAGTACTTTTCATAAAGTCCTAAGATGAGTGCATGCTGTTTTGTAAACCATAGTGTCTAAACTGCAGCAAAAATCAGATGTATTGAAAGGTAATTTTTACCTTCCAGAAACGCACTGTATACAGAGTTACAAGAACAAGTTCAGTATCGTATAATTTGAGAAGCTCTCACTATCAGGCATGGACAATGGCTTATAAAACATACACAGTGAATCAGGTACAGCAACTTGCAAACCACATCATCCCAACAGTTTTCCATTCTTCTTACTGACAAACATTTAAAAACAGCATTTTCATCATATGAAACTAAACAAAAACAACAATAAGATAAGCTTTCCCCACACTAGATTCTAATCCAAAAAGCCTCACTGCAATTACTGTAAATCACTATCAATCACTGAATTGACTGGGTGAAGATGGACTTGGCACTGTCCCCCCAAAAGAGCCTGGAAAGAATGCTTTAAACAGATATAATCCACGGAGAGAGAGATTTACATCATAAATGCTGAAGGCAAAAAGTACATAAACTGGCAGATACATGATTTGGGGTGACAGGTGGCACTGCTCCACATAGCACAAAAGAATTCTGTGGAAGTGGTCACAGCTTCTGTTGTTTCGTGGCTGGGTTCTTGGGAGGAAGGAGTTTGTATGTGTTGAAGTAGCCCACCACCTGCTGGGGAATCTCTGCCAAGACACACTGAGCAAGTGCTTCTTTTGGAGCCTTGTGAAAAACAAAATCAAAGTGACTTTATTAACAACTGAATTTTTACTGGCTTCTTGATAAAAGACTAGGGATACTTCACAGCCACTAAAATGAAGCAATTCCAATTTAGAGGCCTGTACCTTTTCTTAGGAGCAGTCAATGAAATATGGAATGTACTAACAACCAATGTTACTTATGATTGCTATTACCATCCCTGCTAACATTTGTCAAGTCCTTTTTTGGTGACAGCATTCTAACATTTGATAATTTTGTTGTTGTTGTTGTTTTATAACTTTTAAATGTGAGTCTTTTATTCACTTGGTATTATTTTTTTTTTATTTTTTATTTTACAACATTTATAGATTCATAGGAAGTTGCAAATACAATAAAGAAAGGTACCATGTACCCTTCACCCAGATTCCTCCAAGGGTAACATCTTGCATAACTATAGTACAGTATCAGAACCAGGCAGGTGACGTTGGTACAGTTCACAGAGCTTACTCCGATTTCTAGTTTTACATGTACTCATTTGTGTGGGTGTGTGTTTCTGTATAATTCTATGCAGTGGGTGTGTATTTCTATATAATTCTATACAATTCTGACACCTGGGTAGATCTGTGTAACCACCACCACAATCAAGACAAAGAACTACCTGAACACCAAAAAGATCCCTACCTAACATTACTACTTTATAATCACAACACCCCCCTCCTTCCCCTCCCATTGCTGGTGGGAATGTTACATGATATAGCCACTTTAGAAGACTTTAACAACTGCTTTAAGAATTAAACATGCAAATACCATATGACCCAGCAACTGCAAACCTAGGTATTTATCCCAGAGGAATAAAAACTTATGTTTGCACAAAAATCCATGCATAGGCTGGGTACAGTGGTATGTGCCTGTAGTCCCAGCATTTAGGAAGGCCAAGGTGGGTAGATCACTTGAGGCCAAGAATTTGAGACCAGCCTGGCCAATATGGTGAAACCCCATCTCTACTAAAAAATAGAAAAAAAATAGCCAGGTGTGGTGGTATGCGCTTGTAATCCCAGCTACTCCAGAGGCTGAGGCACGAGAATCGCTTGAACCCAGGAGGCCGAATTTGCAGTGAGCCAAAATCACTCCACTGCACTCTAGCCTGGGTGACAGAGTAGACTCTGTACCAAAACAAAAACAAAACAAACAAACAAACAACAATAAAAAAAAAAAAAAAAACCCATGTGTAAATGTTTATAGCAGCCTTACGTATGGGAGAGAAAAAGTGGCAAGAGCCAGATATCCTTCTGCGGGGAAATGGTTACACACACAGTGGTTTATCCATACCATGGAATATGACTCAGCAATAAAAAGGAGTACTTGCAAAAACTTGGTGATTCTTAAGAGAATGATGCCGAGTGGAAAAATAAGCCAATCTCAAAAGGTTGCATATTGTACCATTCCATTTATATGACATTCTTAAAATGACAAAATTATAGAAATGAAGTTCAGATTAGTAAGTGGTTTCCAAGGGTTAAAGAAGGGATAGAAGTAGAAGGGAGGGGATGTGGCTAAACAAGAGCAATGAGAGGGATCCTTGTGATGCATCTTGATTATACCAATGTAAATATACTGGCTGTGATTCTGTACTATAGCTCTGCAATATGTTCCCACAGGAGTAAACTGGGTAAAATAGTCTTCCAAGAGATATTCATCAAATGAAACCTCCAGCTTGAGGGGAATTTGGCATACACTTACATAGAGTTTTTCCTGTTGTTACAAAGGTAAAGATAAAATACTCATGACATTTGCAATACTATTCTAAAACAATTTATCATATAGACTGCAAGAAGCACATAATTTACATCCTGAAGCAACACTGCCAAATCAAATGGGAGCTCTCAAATGGACAAAGAACAGTGTTCACACATCCTTTAAGCCCTCATACCTACTCAGCTGCCTCATTGTGGACAGGCAAAGGTCTGTGTTCAATCACTTGGGTGTCTGAGTAGGGAGGAGTGGTACTCACATTCTGGAACTGTCTGAAAGGCACAAACTGGACAATATCTCTGATGGCCACTTCGCCTGATGGGGAGCGGAGACTTCCACCATCACCATCCAGAAACTCCATGGCGCCAAAGTCAGCACCTCCAACTCCAACAATGATGATGGACATAGGCAGTTTGGAGGCATTAACTATAGCTTGCCTGGTTTCATCAAGGTCTGTGATCACACCATCAGTAATAATCAAAAGTACAAAATATTGCTGCCAGAAAAAGAAAACATGTTCACTGAGCAAGTCAAGCGATGGCTAATGGCATCTCTGGCTTGATGAGTCATCTAATCTTTCTTGTTCATTTTCCTTGTCAGTCTCTACCCTGGCTACCACCACATAAAATATTCCAAGCTTCTCTGATGACAAGGAAATGGACTCTTGCAAAAATACACGTTAATTAAAAGTGCAGCAGACCACAAAATAGGGTTGGCAAAATACATGGAAGCAAGACATCTAAATGTCAAAGATTAACCTTTCAATAAGGCTAGGAATAAACAGTTTAACTCAAGTATTAAATATGTCAAAGTATCAATCAAGGGAGCAAGTGGAAATTTCATTCTCAGAAGATCAAATAAATATAAAAATATTAGAATTGTTTACCAAACTAAAATACAAAAAAAAAAAAAAAAAGAAGATCCAAATAAGAAATGACAAAGAAAACATTACAATAAATCCCAGAGAAGTGACAAAATCATTCCCCAGGTTATGTTGCCTAAGATAAACCTTTTCAGAGAGCAGTAAAATGTTACATAAAGTAGTAAGGAGCCATTTAAGTCTAAAATAGAAAGAAGAGTTACAATAGTAGCTAACATACGTTGAGTGTTTACTCTGACCCAGGCACTGTACACTTTATATGACTTATCTAACCTTTACAACAACAGTATGAGATAGTTCCCCTAACTTGCTTCTGCATATACTGAAGGCTAAGACAGATTTGGTATCTAAGGTCCAATAGGTCATGGTTAGCTCATTGAAATATCTTTATTACAATAAGAAATCCTACAACAGCAACTCATGTGGTAAGTTTTCACAAGCCTTAATTTGTTATGTCTACCTCAAAAAGGTAGACGATAGGCATTTTATCTAAGAAAGTTAATTCAAAGGACAGATACAAGACACATATACGCCAAGTATTCTTTTGTTGTTGTCTCATTTTTAACCATCACTAGTACAACAACAAAAATCACTCCCAAACCAAGAATGACTATTGTGTCTTGCCTTGACTTTGTATCATGACAACCCAAAAAAAATTTTAAAATGGCACCAGGAGCCACTACCAGTCCACATTCTTCCCATCCCCTGGCCACGGAACACTTACGGAAGCTGTCTGCTGTTGTGTGGCTGCAGCAGCAAACCTGGCCACATGATTTATGATTGGAGAAAAATTAGTTGGTCCGTAGAGTTTTATCTGAGGAAGGCAAGCCCGATACGCCTCTATAATGCCTTGGATTCCTAGAACAAAAAAAGCAGTATTAAAAATGTTCAAGCACAATGTGTTTATTCACAATACTGGCTAATTTGATTATATATATTAACATATAGTGCTTTAAACAGTCAAAAGTTCTATATGCAGGAGTTCCTCTAAGCTCTGTGTTACATAACTCCATAGGTATGCTCCATTGCAAAAATCTGTAACCTCTGTCCTCACATTCAGTAAAAGGGATTTACTCCCATCTCAGTCAAATTATTCATTAGTCTACAGTAGGACTGTTACATTTGTGCTTAATTTTTTCTTTTTGAGACGGAGTTTCGCTCTTGTTTACCCAGGCAATGGTGCAGTCTCGGCTCACCGCAACCTCCGCCTCCTGGATTCAAGCAATTCTCCTGCCTCAGCCTCCTGAGTAGCTGGGACTACAGGCGTGCACCACCATGCCCAGCTAATTTTTGTATTTTTAGTAGAAACGGGGTTTCACCATGTTGACCAGGATGGTCTCAATCTCTTGACCTCATGATCCACCTGCCTCGGCCTCCCAAAGTGCAGGGATTACAGGCGGGAACCACCACGCCTGGCCCATTTGTGCTTAATTTTAGTGCATGTTGGGAATGTAGCGCTCATAGAAAACAACGGAAAATGTTCCACATCATACAACTGATGATAAAAGGTAAGAAAGTGTTATAAATAAAATGAAAAATCATTTGCATATGCTGCCGGAGTTTCTACAGAAATAACAGATGGCCATAAACCTAATATTAATTCTAGTTAATTCGCTGATACAAGCGTTTATTCAATAAGTTAAAGGTTAATTATTGTACCACAGACTGTATTAGTTCCAAATATTAACTTCCAGGTTATTTATCCATTTTGCTGCAGAAGCACTGATATGTTTATTTAGGGGTACTGCCCCTAGACCTGCTGAGGCGTTGTGATCAAAGCCACTGAGATTCAGAGATTGTTTATTACAGCAGCACAACCCAGTGAAAGTTGACTGACATTGCTGGTCAAAGCACTGCTGATGAAATTTGTATCCCACACACGCACCTGTTGAATCTGCCTGTAATATCAGAGCATTTAGGATGCAGATAGGATAACAGAAATTATAAAGAATTTCCAACAATACTGCTGAGATCGTCACACATACTTGCCACAAAAGAACTTAATGTAAATCAGAACAGGCCTCTTGCTTTTAAAATGTCCGCTAGAACACAGATTAACAAAAAAGAGAAGCATCTATGGTCATGGGTCACTTACCAGTGGGGATAAATTCTGAGAAATGCATTGTTAGGCGATTGTATAATCGTGTGATCATAGAGTGTACTCACACAAACCTAGATGTTATAGCCTACTACACACCTAGGCTATATGGTATAGCCTATTGCTCCTAGATTAAAAAATCAGTACTGGATATTGATATACTGAATAATATAGGCAATTATATCAACTGTACTTTTTCTATGTCTTTACCGTAAAAGTATAGTGTTATAAGCTTATGGGCCTACTGTCATACATGTGGTCTGTCAATGACTAAAATGTCATTATGCAGTGCATGACCATACTTGGCTTAAAAGCTTCATGAAACCAACTCTCTCCTCTTAAAATTTAAGGGTTCCAATAAACTCCTCTTAGTTCCTTTGAACTTAGGAACAAGTAGTCTTATGAACAACCTTTGAGAACATAACTAATTCATATGCAGAGGTGATTTTACATGCATAAGGTCGTTGTCACTAGGAGTCAGTCCAGCAGTAACAAAGGTAAAATAATTCATTAATTTCTTCACAAATATCAATAGCCTTCAATTCCTCAATTAAAACTGAATTGTGCCAAAACTCTTTCTATGCATCAAAGTAACAAGTTATTTCTAAGGCATATTATTTCTAAGGCAACTAAGTTCAATGATTAGTTAGGAAAAGGGGAAGAAACTTCCTTGCGTTAAAATAAGGCTCCGAGCTTTTTGCTGGACAGTATCTCCTTTGTTTAAAACCAAACTGATGCTTTTTCCAGAGTGCAAACCACTTGGTGAACAGCCCAAAGATGGGCTTCCATTACTTACACAGGGACTAAACTTCTAAAATGAATTATGTCACCCATATTCTGTTACAATAAATGAAAGCTAATTACAACAAATTCCAAAAATTATTCCACTTTCATTATAAACATGAAGCATATTTCTTAAAAAGAATAACATTCCCAGTTTCAAATGGCTAGGGAATAGAAGAGGTCATAACCAGCCATTGAAAGTACATCAAAGGAACACTGAATTAGTATGGAAAAAGTGCTCTGGGGAAAAGAACAAAACCATATTGCAAACTGCTCCCATGCCCCCCGCCCCCGTAGAATTGTTCATGCTCTTCCGCCTTATGAATATCGCTTAGGAAGAAAAGGAAAAAACACTTTCTTCTGTTATAAAGCTACACATTTGTAATTGTCAAAAGAGCCCTTAGCAGAAAATTAGCTTATTGTCTAGAATTTTAAATTATGCCTCTGCTCCCACACCTACCTTCCCTTCTCCAAACTCTTCAGTCTTATATATAATTTAGTGGAAGAGCTAGCATTTTCGGTTGATTGCTCAATGTGGTAAAAAAACAAACAGACAAACAAAACAAGCACTGGGACATTTGAGGTATAAGGAAAAGAAAAACATGGCTGGGCATGGTGGCTCATGCCTCTAATCCCAGTACCAAGGCAGAAGGCAAAAAGATAGCTCAAGGTTAGGAGTTAGAGATCAACCTGGCCAACAGAGTGAGACCCTGACTCTATTTTTTTAAATAAATAAAAGAAAAAAGTAAAATGAAAGACAAAGTTCTGCCTCCTGCTCTCTACACAGAGGAAAGCTGCTATAGAAGCTCAATTCTTTGTTGCTTTTGCTCATCTCAGCTACTTACAGAATACTGTGTGAGAAACAAGTATTAGATGCTGGATACTTTTTTCTTTGTAGAAAGTGACTACTACTTTGAAAAAAGCTTCAAAAGATCTGTATATTAAATTACTAATTTTATTGGAGGTTTCTTTTTAAATCTATTTATATGTGAAAATACTTTTAATATATGATTATTTGTATTGATCTACTCCAAAGATTGAGAATTTTTTTGTCCTATTAAAGTTATTAAGGTAGAAGGATTTAGCTGACAACCTTCATCATCATAATACTGATTTGCCCCATAAATATCATTACCACCCTAACCACCAACCTGGTGCAATTCTTCTACCTTATACAATAGAAAGTTAAATATGTAAGAAGATGAAACCTAGAGATGAAATTTGAGTAGTTTTAATCACAAGAAAAAAACAACAAGGCCGGGCGCGGTGGCTCAAGCCTGTAATCCCAGCACTTTGGGAGGCTGAGGCGGGTGGATCACAAGGTCAAGAGATCGAGACCATCCTGGTCAACACGGTGAAACCCCGTCTCTACTAAAACTACAAAAAATTAGCTGGGCATGGTGGTGCGTGCCTGTAATCCCAGCTACTCAGGAGGTTGAGGCAGGAGAATTGCCTGAACCCGGGAAGCGGAGGTTGCGGTGAGCCGAGATCGCGCCATTGCACTCCAGCCTGGGTAACAAGAGTGAAACTCCGTCTCAAAAAAAAAAAAAAAAGAG
Source organism: Cebus imitator (assembly GCF_001604975.1). NCBI lineage: Eukaryota > Metazoa > Chordata > Mammalia > Primates > Cebidae > Cebus > Cebus imitator. Next base: position 393,839 of record NW_016107337.1, read on the forward strand.
AAAAACAACAAAGAACAAAGTAAAGACTAGTGAGCCTTTCCATTTGAAGTCATCATGTTTGTTTTTTAACTTACCATTACAGTAGGGATTGGATGGGTTGAAGTTCATTGGAAATTCATGTGATACCTGTCAAGGATGGAAAAAGGACTGATGAAGCCTGGGTTGCTTTTCTAGGAGGCAAAGCTTTAAAATGAGATTTCCTCTTACCTGCCACTGAGGAGGTATCTGAGCTCCAAAACCAAAAGCTGGAAACATCTTATCACTAAAAAGAAAAAAAATTTAATAAAATGTTGTTTCTTCAAAATAAAAAGGGCTTTATCATTGCTCACAATAAAATCAATATGAGCTCATTTCAAAAACAATTTTTCAAAATCTTAGAAAAGTATGAAAATAAAACAAAGGTTACCTATATTAACTGCCAAAGAGAATCAGTGCTAATATTTGACAACTCTCATTCTAGATATTTTTCTGTGCGCTGAGGGAGAAAAATACTTCTCCCTATAGATTTTATAGAAATGGAGTTTATAGTCATATTTTATAATCTACTCTGTTCTACTTAAATCTTGTGTATCATTTCAGTGATCAAATGAGTAAATGCATGAAGCCCTGAAAACCACAATTCCTTTTTTTTACTAGTTTATAGCAAACTCATTTGGTAGCAAAACCTGACCTCAAATTATCAGAGGTAATCAGTAGCTTTTATTTACACCACTTAATACAAATATTCATATATTAGGGATGGGGACAGTGGACCTGAATAGATAACATCACGTGAATAGCCACTGAGTATCCCAAAGTATGGATATCCTCCCCCAGATGTCTGATAGCCAATGTTCTGCCATTATAAAACATTGTAATGAACATAATTTTTCTACAAGGAATATTCTTTTCATATTTATTCTTAACAGTTAGTTTTGCATTGAACATAGAGCCAATGCCATGTCAGAAATATTTCTTCCAGGCTGAGGTGGGAAAATCACTTGGGCCCAGGAAGTGAGGGTGCAGTGAACCGTGGCTGCACCACTGTACTCCAGTGTAGGCGCCAGAGCGAGACCAAAAGAAAGAAAGAAAGAAACATTTTCCCCCAGTTTGTAGTCTGTCTTCAATTTTGTTTAAAGCGTCTTTCTTTGGTCTTTCTCTTCATAGTTTCCAATATTAATGAATGTGAATGCAAAAAATGTTTCATGATTTTTGCCTTTGCTTTCTTGCTTAAAGGTTTTCTGGCTGGGGGTGATGGCTCATGCCTGTAATCCTAGCACTTTGGGAGGCCGAGGTAGGTGGATCGCCTGAGGTCAGGAGTTCAAGACCAGCCTGGCCAACATGTGAAACCCTATCTTTAAAAAAAAAAAAAAAAGTTTTTCCTCACTACAAGATTATAAACAATTCACATATATTTTCTTCTAGAACTTTAAAGTTTGCTTTTGATATTAAACTCCTAATTCATCTGGAAAGTTTTGAGTAGGATATGAAGCAGAAATTGCTGCTCTTTAACAATATCCATTCACTCCTTTAATAATAGAACACCAGCCAGGTGCGATGGCTCACGCCTGTAATCCGGCACTTTGGGAGGCCAAGGTGGCAGATCACAAGGTCAGGAGTTAGAGGCCAGCCTGATCAACATGGTAAAACCCCATCTCTACTAAAAATAGAAAAATTAGCCAGGTGTGGCGGCCCACATCTGTAATCCTATCTACTCAGGAGGCTGAGGCAGGAGAATCGCTTGAACCCAGGAGGCGGAGGTTGCAGTGAGCCAAGATTGCGCCACTGCACTCCAGCCTGGAAGGTAGAGTGAGACTCCATCTCAAAACAAAAAACAAAACAAATGAAAAAATAAATAATAGAACACCTGAGGTAGAGACTGCACCTCCTAGCTTCTCTGGGCTGGATCAGGTGGCTAGGATCTGGCAAACGAGATGTAAGCAGAAGTGATTTGCCACCCACTTCTGAATCATGCCCCTAAAAGAGAATCTACACACACTTCCTGGTCCCTCTCTTCTCTTCCCACTGGTTGGACAAGATGAGAACCAGAGCTATGGACAGGGATAGAAGCTGTGAATTGGGAATAGCAGAACTGCCCTATCAGTTCTGAACTATGTTACTTACCTCTAGACATGCAACATGAAGTGAAATAAACCTCTATTTTCTCAAGGCTACTTTGTCTTTGTGTGTTCATTTCAGCAGTTTGGTCTGTACTCTAATTTATACAGAATATTATCCTAAAACATGCAAGTATGAGTCAATTCAATTCTTGTCCAAATGATCCAAATTCAATTCTTGTCCAGTTTGACAGCTTTTACAACTCCTTCCCATAAATTCACTTATACATATGGGTCTATTTCTGGACTGTTTGCTTGGTTCCACTGGTCATATCCTAATTCCATGCTCTCAATTAAGATAACTTTTAAAATATCTGCTAGTGAGAAATTATTAATTTTTAAATTCTATATTATATCTGACCAACTTTCTAAGCTCTCACTGCTTTCTAATAAAATAACTTTCTATATATGTTAAATATATTTAATGATCTTTCCCTTAAAACTTACTAGCCTGAAATTGGAATTGCCATCTTGCTTCAGATTTATTTGCATTTGCCTAAAAATTTCACCCCTTTAAATGCTACAGATTAAAGAAAAACCCCATTGACATGTAAATAAAATAATAATAGACAAAAGCAAGTGAAAATGTATTCTCTACTCCTAACAGATCCAGGAAAAACACTACTAATGCAGACATTTTCCCTCTTGTTTAGTAAACCCTCAAGAGGACCTATTTAATATTTAAATCTATTTAAAACCTAACCATTAATAAACATTCAGAATATTTTATAGCAATTAGATCTAGTTATCCTTCAGCACTTGTTAAGTCACCATTAAAAAGTAATTTGGCAACTAACAAGGAGATAGATATGTTAAGAAACAGTTTTTATTAGTGTTTATAAAATATGTCATCTGGGCTTTAATCACTCATATAACTTATGCCTAATGAATAAGTGCCGTGGAAACCAGACCAAAGAAACAAGATTTTGCTGACATCAGTCAGGAATTAAATAGCAAACTATAGGTAATATAAAGCAAAGTATATACAACATATTATAACTAATCACAGCAAGATATTAGAGATCAAAGGTGACAGGAAGATTGCCACAAAGAGAAAAATAAAAGATAAGACAAGGGAGATTTTAGGGAGAAAGCATCATCTTACCACCTATATCAAAGTACCAGCCAATGAAACAAAACTACCCTTTCTTGGGAATTGTGCAAACATGTATTTTCATTTTTCCAAAGTCATACTCACGCATCATAATCCTGAATGACCAGTCCCACAGACCAGATAGCAGTCAAATACTCATTAACGCCATTGGGGCTGATGTAATGAAGGGAGTCTGGAGAACTTGGGTCACCATTGGAGCCAGTGAAGTCCACTCCCACCTGCCAAATAACAATTGCAGCCCTTACTAAGGAGAAGGCGGGGACACCTGCGCTTGATGTCCAGGAAAACTTCAAGAGACAGGATATGCAAACTTAAAGCATTCATCCTGGAGCCCACTGCCACTTCCTAACAAATGCCTGCCACTGGTTCCATAGACAATTAAACAAGTAAAGCCTAAATGTGAAACAGCCTGCCGCACCTATTTTCTAGATGGCTTAATAATAAATTATTATACCCATTATTTAGGCTTAGGGCTTATCTTTTATAAGTCTATCTCACTTTCTAGTCCTTCAATTACTTCAGGATAACCACTGGTTTGTACACATCTGCTTTCTCTCAGGGGGAAGAGATCTCATCAACAAAGCTGAGAGCTTCACGGTGAGCCCAGACAACCTGCCTGAGGATGCTGAGGAGACTATGCTAAACAGAATGTAAAAATTTCATCACAAAGTCAGTTTTGCAGTGAAGGAAAAAATACTGCAACATGGAGAAAAAAGCAACCTGTTATAGCCTATGCTGAAAAATTCAGTGTGTTACTTACGGTAAAATTCAGCTGACATCCTCCCATTATATAGTCAAGGAACGTGCATTCTACTGTAATCTAAAAATAAGAGAAAACTGTTAAAATTACAACTCTCCTACTATACAAGGGAGGCAAAAAAATCTTTGGCATATATTTTTAAAAGTTTGTAAACTGAACAGGGCATAATATAAACATGGAAATAACCCCTGCATTCAGGTTTAAGGTACCCCTTTCCCTGTGTGCCATAAATCTGTAAGATTTTACTTTATGATAATTATAGCAATGTTAAGATTAAAATATTAATGGCCAAAGATGAAATATACTCACTTTAAGTTTTAAAATATTAGTAATGAGTCCAGTATGTTGGATTTAATAACCATGGTAGTAAAGATTTTAAAAAACAAAAACTTGTTCATTCTAAGAAATCTTGGCTTTTCCCCTCTACTCATAACATTTCATATTGAAATTATGATGAGGATAAATGCATTGGGTCAGGTCATATCCATTAATGGGCTGAGAAAATACTATGATGCTTTATATTTCCTAAGATAATGAAAAACTTGTCCTTTGCTAACAAGTTGTTAAACCTTGGAAGCAGGTTACTTGAAAGATTTTTTTTTTGCTCTTCCCTACTTGATCCTTTTTGCTAAAGGTGACCAGATACTCATGTGATTTTCAACTGCCTGAAATTCAGGTATCTGTTTAATATAAACCATACTAACAGGAGAACTTGAAATATGTTGTCATTATAAGTAGCCAAGGCCAACTGACCTCACACTGTTTCACACTGATAACACCTGAATTCTTGTAGCTTTTTTTCTTTTGCCTCTTTTTCTCATTTATGCATTCGAATTCAACCTATCGGAAGAGAAGACAAAATGTTACTTTTTATTAGCAATATTAGAAATGCCAATGTGAATTTAAATGAATGATTTTTTTTTCTTTAGAATCAAAGTACCAACTGATAAAGGTGTGCCGCAAAATATAACTCTGAAACAATTACATAATATGTTAAGTACGTGGAATATTTATCAGGTAAATTTCCAACAATTAAGACACTCCTAAAATTGCATATCTTTCAAAATAGTTCCCCCAAATAAATTTTACCTCTACAGATAATTTCCTTGTAAATATTCCAAGTCATAATCTTTCCACTTAATAATAAAGGAAACGAAAATATCACTACTAGCTGATACTAATATAAAGAACAAAAATATGCTGCAAAGAAAAGAAGAGAAAAAGTAACATCATAAAACAAATGTATGAAGTCCAACTCTATGGTAAAATATGCAGCAAAGATCTTCTCTTTCCACTGGGAATACGTGTTAGAAATTGATCTAACACCTCCTTTTGCTTTATATTTCCTTCCCCCAAAATACTGATCTTCCTTCCCTCTCCTGTCCACCCCACCCATATTTAGGTGAACTTGGGTCAAGTTGTTCTCCTCTATAACTTCTACTACTCTAGTCTTCTCTGATCTCCATCTACCTCTTTAAATTTCTACAACTATATGAAATGTAGCTACATACTCTGTGTTATTCTCAAGGGTCTCATTTAATTTTTTTCACAGTGATATTATAATCATCTTTAAGTTATACCTTCAAATTCTCACTGTCTTGCCTAATAATAATATAAAAGATATTCAATACTTGATAAGTCACCTCTTCTGGTTAATACAAAGCCACTTATGTACTTCAGACAGTCATTACTAGTTTTCCAAGAATCAAACACTAAAAAATACATGTGGTATAACAGAATGATGTAAAACAAAATTATGTTAAAGAAATTCTTTGATGATTCAGGATCTTGCCAGAGTCTCAGTCACAATCATAAGTATTAATAACTGAGTATTAGAAATTTAAAAAAAAAGAAAAAAACAACTAAAAAAAGAAAAAAAAACAATGAGTATTAGAGCTACGGAAATTCCACAAACAGAATTCTCATTGAAAAAGGGCTAGATGACTTCACTTATTCATTTATACCTTCAGGCTCAATAAGTGCTCTTTGGTCCTGCTGAAGCCTAGGCTTAATGACCCTCAGGCCCAGCTTTCAGTATTTCAAAGTCTATTTGAGAGAGGCAGGGTCATTCTACTACAGCACTAGATGGGTGCACTGGGGCTAACTGCCCTGCATTGGCGGCTGGATGGAACTGCTGGCCATGGAAACCAACGCCTACTTTTAAAGCTGGTATTTCTGTCTCTTCTCTCTGTGAGTAAAGTGTGGTTCCCTCTAGGGATTGCCGGCATTGTGTTTGCCTTGGTGACTCAATACCATGATAAAATGGGAAAAAGGTTTGGAATTCTATTCCTAGTGACTGACATTGTGATGATCTTTGCTTTCCTCCATGTAGTTGCAGTCCTCATCTGGCATTAGTAGCTGTTATGTGGTGTTCTGCTCAATAAAATTCATACCCCAAGTATGAATTATGGGTTAAGTGATTACTAAACATATTAAAGCATTATGCAATGTAGAGTAAAAGCATAGTAAACCGTTTGATGCTACAGGAGAAAAAGGACATACAGTAATAAACACGTGGCTGAACTATAAAGTATATGCAAATGCAAAGGCATAGCTTACAGGTGAGCTTCTGGAGGCTTCTTTCAGTTTTGTCATGGTGGTTTGAAATGTTCCAATGAGATCATGTGACCCATCATTGTCATAATCATAACACTCCACCTGAAATTAAATATAATAGAAATATATAAAAATCAATATAATTTTATTAAAGAGTATTGGCTGCAATCAATATAATCTATCATGAAGTGCCCTTTTAATTAAACTAAATGAAAATGTATAATATGCAGTCCCTACTTGGGAAAGTAGGAATTAACATCCTAGAGAAGCAATATTGAAACCCTTTCAAAGCCCAGGTATCCTTGGAATGGGGATCTAAGACAGAACACAGGCAGATGAAAAACACAAATACTGTTTCAATTCCACATTAAGCAATTTCCAGCTCCTCTATCATGACTTCTCTAAGTGCTGATAAAGGGCAAAATGGAGTTATATACCTTCTTTCTCATCTACTTCTTTGCTTATTACTATGCAATGGCTAAAAGCCATTGTCTGGAGAAAGAAAGGAAGTCAACATTCTAGGAAGCTAAAAATTATATAATTAAATCCTAGTTAATTTAGAATTATGAAAAACATATTTCATTAGCTACGATCTGGTCACACTAGGCTTATATTAGAAGTTAGATATGATGAAGCCAGATTTGCATCATGATGAAGATCACAATTCTTACAATGAAAAGAACAATTCCAGGGTAAGAGTACGTAGTCCACTGAGGAAGTATCTACACTGGGTCATATTTACTCTATTTCCACGTGAGACAGGGTGAGTTCTAGTCTTAGATCTGGTTTTGATTAAATGCTCTTTCTCTCTGAGAGGAGAAAGAGCGGTGAGAGTATTTGAATTGCATGTAATTTCGTGACAGGTTGACAGAGCAGTCAGAGTAAATATTCACCAGAATAGTAGAATATTATTTGCAATGGGAAAAGTTAGGTGGCATGAACTATCAGCAAGCAGAAGTGTTCAAGGGAAGCTGAAAACTGACCATGATTGTGAACATTTAACACTAATTTTTTATAGTACTTTATATCAAAACAGATTATTTCATTTCTGCAAACATGTACAACACTGTGCACATTCTCTAAACAGCCTTGTGAGGTAGACAGAGAGGGAATCCTGTTATTATGATGCCCATTTTGCAGAATTAAAACTAAGAGGAATTAAATAAAAAGTCTTAGAAGATGGCATGCCTTGTGTGGTAACCAACACAGGTAAAGTAAAGCTGCGCTAAGGACACTTTGAAATCCTGCAGCGTGTACTTTAAAATAAAAGCATTTACCATCAGCCAATAGAGAGATTCATCTTGTTAATACCCTTCTCAAACTTATTAACTGCCAAACTAAAATGCTCAGGATTTTATATGTTTACTTGGCAAAGTGACTGTTTTTCCCCTCAGATCTATGAAATGAATGCTTATCATAACTGGAAGTCTTTCATTCCTTACTTGTATTTTCATTATTCTTCAGGAACACTAAAAATCAATCAATCAATTAAAACAGCCAAGATAGAGAATTTCAATTTTGAGTAACAGAAAGAGATTTTACTTCTTTAAGAAAATGCTTTGCAGGCATTTTGGCCACTGACCAAGTCTGGCAGTCTGACTCTTGCCCTACTTAGTATCCAATTTTTAAACCAAAAGCCTTTTATATGACTCCTTAATGTGCCAAAGAAAACTAAATTTAGTAATTTCCATAATTATTTAGAGGAAGTAATAAGGTAGAAAATAAACTATCTTATTATTTTCATAAGTTCATGTTTTTTTAACAGACATTTTTCAATTATAGAAAACAGAGCTTTATATTTTAGATTTGCAATCAGGGGACACCAGTTTATATCTAAGACAAGATTAAGCTTTGACAAGGCCACGATTTTATTTAAATAAACATTATGAAGGGCTAAAATTGTTCATATGTTTAGACTGTTCATATGTTAAAATTTCAGGAAATGTAAGAAATATTTTTAAACTAAAAGTTTTGATTACTCACTACAACAAATACATAGAAAAAGCCCTCTCGTCCCCTTTAAGGCAGACATGGTATTTATAATGCTGGCATATGTTCAAATATTGTTTGAGGTAAGATGATTTGTGTGATTTAATTTCTCTCTTTTCAAGAATTCCAAGACTAGTGCTATGGGCTGTTTAAACAATGGTATGCATAACAATACACGCATATATACATATGCATATGTATATATGCAAGTATTTAATAAACATGTATTCATATACATTTAATGGATATATAATATACATATATACATGCATATAATATACATAATAAACATGTGCAATAAATGTATACATATATACACATGTGCGTATGTATATGTGAAAGAGAATGTACACACCACACAATACTACATTCACTAAGGCATTCTCATTTTAGGCAAAGTGGCAGCATGCATGATTATTTCTCACATTTACTTGATCTGACAAAAATAATACACGCTAGAATAACACACTGCAGCAAAGAAACTCCTGAGGATTCTGACTCTATTCTCTGCTCTAAAACTCTTTACTATCCATATAAGCAATTTTCAAACAGTAAGAGAATCACAAATGTATGACTTTCTGATATTGCAAAGAAATGCAGAACTAAATGAAATAAAGTCAGTGATGATGTAGCAAACCAAGTTGTGTATAGTTAAAAACAAACCAAGAAACTTTTAGGAATGGAAGACATTCATCAGAAAAAGCTCAGAAAATCAGTTTACTTACTATAATAAAATAGCCCTGTAAGCATGCCACTGTGAGCAAAAAAGTTTAAAAAATACTGTATTGTTGTTAACATGTCATTATACACAATCAAATGGTTCTGGCTTAGACATTTTTCCCCAGATTTTCTTGCCTTCTGACATCTAATGATGTTCTATTTTTAATAGGAAAAGCAAAAGTCTGGATTTTGTATAATGATAAAAAATAATTTTTATAGCTAGTTTTCAACTATTTATTTTGGGCCTGGATTTTCACTACTGTTTGAAATACTATGCAAATCATATTTAGATTGATTTTTAAAGTTCTTTACAAACTCGAAGCAATTTCTTATGGATCTCAGAAATGAAGCATTTTTTTTTGGTTTTTGTTGGTTTTTTTTTTTGAGATGGGGTCTCGCTCGGTCACCACGCTGGAGTGCAGTGTGACGTAATCTTGGCTCACTGAGACCTCCGCCTCCCAGGCTCAAGTGATCCTCCCACCTCAGCCTCCCGAGTAGCTGGGACCACAGGTGTGTACACCACACCCAGCTAATTTTTGTACTTTCTGTAGAGACAGGATTTCATCATGTTGCCTAGACTGGTCTTGAACTCCTGAGCTCAGGCAATTCACCTTCCTCAGCCTCCCAAAGTGCTGGGATCACAGGCCTGAGCCACCACGCCTGGCAAAAATGAAGCAGGTTTTCAGTAACAATGGGGCACAAAATTTTTACAAAAGTTTCACTTTTGCTAATTTAATCTTCACTTTTCTGCAAGGTAGAAATTATTAACTCTGTTATAAAAGTGAAGAATCCAGGTGAAATTTCCCACTAATAAGCAAAATAAATAAATAAATAAATAAATGTGAAAAAGTTCAATTACCTGTCCAAAATCCCTTAGTCAGTTAAAGGACTAAATCAAAACTTGAACTGTGGTCTGACTCCATTTCTTATACTTATTCCATTATCACCTTGCCTGCTTTTATCATATTCATTATCAAAAAAAGAGAAAAACAAACCAAAAAAACCCTTTGATCTACTGATGTCTTAACATAAAAAAGACTTCTATCTGTAATCATGTAAAGATAATAATTCTAGTACAAAAGTGTCATATATATATATATATATATATATGTATAGACTTTTCATTCTCAACACCACTCCATAAGTTTTCTTTTATTTAGACTTTCACTCTTTTTTTTTTAGTAAATACCTATGAATAAAAACATTAAAAAAAATACTGAGACGTCTGCTATTTCCTGTTCATATTCCACTTCCCTGTAACTCTAAAACTAAAGCCTTCTAAAAGCTTTCAATTAATTACTTATCTCATTCTGAAAATAAAGCAGAAAAATGCCATCAATACTCCCCTTCCTTGCTAAGGACAGAAGCAAGCTCTGAGTTCTTAGGGTAACATGTGCTTCTATCTGCAACAGACATATCAAAGGCAAATCATGTAGTTTGAGGTTCCTATAAGCAGAGCAGAGGAATCTTATTAAAAGGAAAAAATATTAAACTGGGCATTTTATTTTTAAAAATACAGAATAAAATAGAAATTACCCTGTTTGACTAAGCATTAGGTCAACAGATTAATCAAACATGCCTGCTCCTCAAACTACGTCACTTACCAGAAGACGCTTCTATTTTAGTATTATTCTATACACAAAATTTAACTCTATAGGTGTCTGTTATATCAATTACTTCCTTTAAATATCTTACATATTAATTTTATAAAATAGATGAACATGTGTATATTTTTGTATGTATTACATATATATATAATTTCAAATTACCTTAATGGTTTTGTCCATATCTCCGTAACACAGGGAGTTAAGAGAGATCTTAAAAGGCCTCCAAACAGGATTCAAGTTGTTTTTAATGACCTATAAAAATGTCGTTTCAAAAAGCTGTTAGAAAAACTTCCAGTTCATTAACATTTTGCTCCTGCCCTTTCTTAGGTTCTTGCTATACTCTCAACATTCATCCTCTACCTCTACATGAACTCAATGTTTTCCACAAAAAAACTAGCTAGAACAATATTATACAACTGTTACATGAAAAATGTAATAAATTGTCCAGTTGTGGTACATTCTGAGGAAAGAAGAAAACTATTTGGAAAATATATCTACTTATTACAAGTAACACTTAGAAACTACAGAGGATGGCCGGGCGTGGTGGCTCACAACTATAATTCCAGCATTTTGGGAGGCAGAGATGGGCAGATCACCTGAGGTCAGGAGTTTGAGACCAGCCTGGCCAACACGGTGAAACCCTGTCTCTACTAAAAAAACATAAAAATTAGCCAGGTGTGATAGTGCACGCCTATAATCCCAGCTACTCGGGAGGCTGAAACAGGAGAATTGCTGGAACCCAGAAGGCAGAGGTTGCAGTAAGTGGAGCTCGTGACGCTGCATTCCATCATGGGGATAGAGCAA
>NW_016107337.1:406749-408915 GCF_001604975.1 Cebus imitator
GCTGTAGCACTTATTTATTTATTTATTTTGGGGTGGGTCTCACTCTGTCACCCAGGCTGGAGTACACTGGTGCAATCTCAGCTCACTGTAACCACCGCCTCCTAGGTTCAAGCAATTCTTGTGCCTCAGCCTCCTGAGTAGCTGGGACTACAGGAACATGGCACCACATCTAATTTTTGTATTTTTACTATGTTGGCCAGGCTGTTCTTGAGCTCCTGACCTCAAGTGATCCACCTGCCTTGGCTTCCCAAAGTGCTGGGATTACAGGTGTCAACCAGCACACCTGGCCTGCTGTAGCAGTTAAAGGTAAGAGTTATGATGTCTGCAACTCTATTAGGATGATTCTGCAAAAGGAAAATATATGTGTGCATAAGTGTGTGTGTGTGTGAGAGAGAGAGAGAGAAAGATAGAAAGAGAGAGACAGAGAGAGAGGAACAGAGACAGAGAGAGACAAAGAAAGACCACAAGTGTGTGGGGGTGTGTCCATTTGGTGAATCTAGGTGAGGGGTGCAGAGGAATACATTTAGTGTTCTTTATATGGCTTAAAATTTTTCAAAATAAAAATCATAAAGTATGGTAGCAGCTCCTCATTGAAAGAAAAACACGTGAACATGGTGATCTTGTGACTCAGCTATATGTAAGTTCAAACTCAGATAGATATTTTTATAAATATAAACTTTTTAAAGTTCAGATTATGATAATTCCAAAGAATACCTCCACTCTGCTTTTCAAATTCAAATATTCACCTCTGTCCGATGAACCATTAGCCAGTTTCCATCAGATGTCTGCTTGTGGAATTCCAGGTATGGATCTGACTTTCCAAAAATATCCTACATTTAAAACAAACAATAAAAAGCATTTATTCTCCTCTGAATCCATGAAACCATGTGTGACTACACTTTATAAATGTTGGCAACCACCTGAAGTCTAACTCTATAGTGTTGGTAGTAAATACACATCCCATCACCTTTCTCACTAACTTAGAAACTTACTGAAGTTTACTAGGGAGAATTATCAAAGCGCTTGTAATAAATGCTTATAATCCTGTATATCATACCCTTACTTCTCAAAAACATGACAGTTTTAAAATACTGTGGTCAAATGTACCATAAGATATGTTTTTGGCTTGTTTTTACCTTTAACCATTTTCATTCACCTATCACTGAGTAGTTTTATATAAATGATACCACAAACATTAGTCACACCAACTCTATGAAGGCAGGGCAGTTATCAGTGAGAAAATGGATTCAGAGGAGTTAATGATTTTCCCAAGATCACATATCCAACTTATTGATGGATGCAGGCCTTAAATTCGTATCTCACCCTTCTATGTCCAAAACTCCTTCACCAATACCACACGTTTTTACATACACAAATGACCGGAGGTAGATAAGTAGAACACATAATAGAAACACTTCAAGGGCACATCTTTTATTTCCTCTGTAATTCACCACAGAACTTCTATACAATGCTCACGTACACTAAGTGCTCAAAAATACCCTTATCGCGATCCTTAATACATACACATTCACACACATACAGAGAGATAAAATTCTGGAAAAATGTAGGAATCACTCACAGAGGTTAAACTCAGGTGGTAAGACTATGGATGATTTTTTCTCATTTTCATGTATCTTCATTTTGAAATTTGCATATTCCTTAACATATATGACTTGTTATTTTTGAAGATGAAAGAACACTTGTTAATCCCACAGGAATACATGCAGATACATCCCTAAGCTGAAGACTTCTTTAGTCCTGAATTAACCACAGTATTAAATTAAGAACTAAAATAATTTTCTCTCTTAAACACAAAGGTTAATGTCAAGCAAATAAAATATTTGATAGCCAAAAATATAAACACAAAGACTATGTGTTTAACCTTATCTCTAAGAAGAATCTTAAGTGAATGAAATAAACTTCTCCATGTTCCATTTTATAAACCTAAATAACAGCAACATAAGTGAGAGGTGTACTTTTCAAAAACACACTAACATGCCCTGTGTGATTTATCTTAAAAATAATCCTATGGAAAATGCAGAATATCCTTGTTATCATGTTGAAGGCCAAAGAACAGTACTTGTTTGAAGGTTCATTAAGTTGTCAGTATTAGAACTAAAACAAGAATTAAACTTCCTGGCTCTGATCTCCAGGATATATTAAGTA
>NW_016107337.1:410225-441765 GCF_001604975.1 Cebus imitator
AAAAAAAAAAAAAAAAAGTATTTTCTGTATCTGTCCACTGAAAAGCCCTAGAAACCGTGAATGATAATAACACAACAGTGAGTACCCCTAGCACTGGACTGTGGTCTGTAAACAACAATTCCACCAAAATGAAGTAAGATTCCTTTTAATTTGCCAGTCTGAGGCAAAAACTAGATTTAAAAATCCTGGAACATGACTTATTAAAGACAAAAAGAACTTCAAAAAGAAGTTCTTTGAAGCTCTTGTCATTCCATAGAGCAAATAAAATATCCAAAGACTCCTGGAGTTGTGCCAAATGGTCTCATGGACAAACTTAAAGGGATTCCCTCAGGCCAAAGCTGGAATAATTTAGGCATCTATGGCATCTATGAGAAGCAATCCATTGCAGTTATTAATATTTAAATCTATTACTTTACAGCAATTCTAAAACAGAACAAACAAAAAAAAAAACTTCACTGTCACATTTAGGGGATGTTAGGGAACCAACTTATAATTTTGAAAAATGGTAAATATGGAAGAAAACTCAAATATTTTAACTTGCCTTTCCTATATAAACTGTATGACAAAGTAAATAAATACCTAATGTGGAGAAGTTTATCTCTATACAAACATTCTTGCTAAGAAGCAAAAGCAATGATAGAGTGATGATATCACTATTTTACAGGCTCTTAATAATAAAACCAGGTAGTTATCATCAATGATCACAAACATCCCCAAAACACACAAGTTAGTGTGAGCCTCCTGATGGAATTGCATGCCACCAGTGATGAAACTGTCTAACAATTAAAAATACTAGACGATTATACATCTAGATTCAATTGCCAGTTTACAGAAATCGGAAAACAAAAGTAGAGAAAGAAACATGTTAAATGACACCACAGGATTTAATTAGCCATCTTTAAAAAAAAATTTTTTTTTAAAGACTGTGTCTTGTAATTATAGTGCACTACAGCCTTGAACTCCCAGGATCAAGCCATCTTCCTGCCTCAGCATCCTGAGGAGCTGGGACTACAGGTGCACATCGCCTGTGCCCAACTCCAATGTGGAAACTTCTGCAGGACAAAGAAATCCGTTTTCTCCATTGAATAAATTCCATGAATGGATGGAAGAATAGATAGAAAAGAAAGAAGGGAGGGAGGAAGGGGAGAAAGAAGTAAAAGGAAGGAAGCAATGTGCAGATTTATAAAGACTTAAGAAACACTTTAAACAATGTAATTGCTTAAGCTGTCTTCAGAGATACATCAACATATTCATGGATGAAATGATATGAAGTCTGGGAGAAGAGAAAGTAGATAAGGGTAGAGATTAAACAAAATTGGCCATGAGTTATAATTGTGGAAGATGGGTGATAGGAACATGAAAATTGTTTTAAATAGTCTTCTATTTTTGTATATATTTAAATTTTTCCACAATTAAAAAAAACGTCCCCAGCCTATAGTCTAAAATGTTTTCTTTACTTTTTTTTTTTCTTGAGACAGACACAGGCGAGAATGTGTGATTGCTACTTACTGCAGTCTTAACTTCCTGGGCTCAAGCAATCCTCCCAACTCACATGAAACTGCAGGCACATGCCACCATGCCCAGGTAATTTTTGTATTTTTTGTAGAGATGGGGTTTTGCCATGTTATCCAGGCTGGTCTCAAACTACTGAGCTCAAGTGATCTGCCCACCTTGGCCTCACAAAGTGCTGGATTACAGTCATAAGCCACCTCATGCCTGATTACAGGCATGAGTTGGCTCTAGATGAAAGAGCCACATCTAGATGAAAGAGGTGAGGAGAAATGGGTTCTGCTTAAACATATATACACACACATGCAAAATTTGGAAGTAACTAGTACCCTATGTGATGTTCAGAAGATAGAGTTCACAATATTAACTGCATTTTTATTTTCTCAAAAAAAAGAGGTAAAACATGACATCCTTGTTGAAGTCTGCACAGTCTACCCACCTTATTATCCAGTTTTCTGGCTGCCATTTCAAACAAGACCACTCTATTATCTTTTATTTCTTCAGCTGAAATCTATGAGTAGACAAGGTAAGTGAAAGAAATATGTTTTAGGAATTCTGATATACTCTTAAGCACCGATTTATTCTGTTACCTAATATAAAGCCTACACTAATACAAATGAATTCTAAAATGTTTCATAAGAAAATGGCATAATTAAGAAGGATCTACCATTATTTCTTTTATGTGTATGAAATAAAGATTTTCCCAAAAATGCCCAGATCTGCATTTAGCAATGTCTTTTGAAATGTGGTTGCCCAAACTGGATCTTCCCATTCAAGGGAAACGTCAAAACCCCAGAGACTGAGAATATCCTCTGCAAAACACTGGCTAAAGTTCCCTAAACACTGAGAAGCATGAATAAATCATACCTAGAACACTCTATAAATTGAAATTATCAGATCAATGTTTTTCATCCAATGTAACTGAAAGACTCATTCTACTTAAAAATAACTATCAGTCTCTCATGCTCTACAGCAAGAATGCTAACTACTGATAATGTTCTCTTTCCCATAAAAATCAACACCCCTGAACATTCTTATGCTTTTGGAAATCTAAACTAGAGCCAACCAGCTGCTCAGAGAAATGTATTTGATAATCACAATAACCTTGAAACACAGCTCTCTCAGGGAGCTACCCTTACATTCTCAGAGGGAGCTAAAGTTAAAATACTATCACTCCAGGCAGAAGTTATCTGTAGAGACACTCTAGAAGACAAGGTTTACAGGCGTGGCATTATATAATTGGGAACGTGAAATGCAATAAAGCATATATTCATTTACCCGGAGCCAGTAGTCAACAATGAAAAGTGTAGGTAGGAGGACAGGCAGTAGAGAACAAGCACAATAAATGATGGTAAAGAGTGCATAGGTTCCATGGCCATATCATAATATAACATCCCTCTGGAATAAAATCCACTAGGAAAAATTTCTGTCACGTTGAGAGGACTATGTTTCCCCAGTAGAGAACCAAACTGATCCAGATTATTAAGCAGTTTCTCTCTAACATAAGAATTGACACTTCCACAGAGGAGGGGCAGGTATCACCCAGGTGCACTTGACCTCTATGGGCAACATAAAAAAACTGAAAGAAGGGACTACCACACTGCATGTTTCTCCTTGTTTGCACAATACATTTCCCATTTCTGATCACTACAAGACAAGGGTGGACAGAATGCAACATTCAAGATTGAGTGACGAAGCACGGCTGTAGAATATTTGTCTAGTATGCACAGTTTTGGCATGCCCTATTATGCCAAATCTTCTGAGACAAAAGACAGATATCTTATGTTTACCGTAATGCTCCCATTTCCTGCAGGTTTGCCATTTTTCAGCATCAGTGGTTGAGTTAGCCTCTTACTGGAAACAATCTGTTAGAATTAGAAAGTGATACAAAGAGTCATTTCCCTTCATCCTATGAATTTTTAAATGAAAATAGTTTCAGCAAAAAAGACTGAGTATGAGGTTCACTTAGTCATTAGAAATAGAAGCATGAGCCCAGCTCGGTGGCTCATGCCTGTAATCCCAGCACTTTGGGAGGCCAGCAGATCACAAGGTCAGGAGTTCGAGACCAGTCTGACCAATGCAGTGAAACCCCGCCTCTACTAAAAATAACAAAAATTAGCTGGGTGTGGTGGTGTATGCCTGTAGTCCCAGCTACTCAGGAGACTGATTGAGGAGAATTGCTTGAACCTGGGAGGCGGAGGTTGCAGTGAGCCGAGATTGCTCCTCTGTACTCCAGCGTGGGTGACAGAGCGAGACTCCGTCTCAAAAAAAAAAAAAAAAAAGGAAAAGAAATAGAAACGTTAAGTTGGTTTTTTAAAGATTTAGAGATTGTGAGGACATTTAAAATTCATCAACATATTTAAAACCCACTGGAAAAAACTTCCAAGGAAAAAACCTGCCAATTCGACCCTGGCAGATACGATCTCCCTATCCACTAGTTTCTTGACCTCCTATGTAGGTCAAAGTTTAAATTGTTCCTTGTAATGGGAAAAGAGGACTGGATTCTCATTGCATAAATAAAACTTAGCTGAAACCTTCTAGGTAAAAGGTGGGCTTCAGAATACTCAATAAATGAGATTCAAGGCCAGGTGCAGTGGCTCACACCTATAATCCCAGCCTTTGGGAGGCTGGGGTGGGAGAACTGCTTGAGCCCACAAGTTCAAGACTAGCCTTGGCAACATGGCAAAACCCATCTCTACAAAAATTAGCCAGGTGCAGAGGCATGTGCCTATAGTCCCAGCTACTTAGGAGGCTGAGATGGGAGGATCACTTGAATCCAAGAAGTCAAGGCTGCAGTGAGCTGTGAACAAGCCACTGCACTCCAGCCTGGGTGACTGAGTGAGATCCTGTCTCAAAAAAAAAAAAAAGGATTCAATTTTTCCATTGACACACCAACTTCAATATTTAACTCCCATAAAATGTCATATTGCTTGAAGGAATATAGTATACCTAGGTTCTTTCAAATAGATATACCTCTGATATATCTCACAAATTCATAGAAATTTTAGCTACACTGGGATTTTTACCCCCAAAAAGGAATACTTCCTTAATTTTTTCTTTGATATTATTTATTAAAGTTTTAAAAAACTGATCAGTTTCATATTGTTTTTGAAATACAGAAAATACCATAATCTCCAAACAATTCAACCCTGAAAAATAAACTTATAAAAGACATATGGAATTGACAAATGTCACATATTAAAAAAAAATTACTCCTCCCTCCTAAAACCTTCTTCAGTCTTTATAATCTTTCCTTATGAATCATATTAACCTAGGAGCAAAATGGTGAGCCATGAGACACGTCCCTACCCTGACCAAACTTGTCAGATACTGGGAAGACAGATAATAAGCAACTATTAAAAAGTATGGTAAGATGTACTAGACAGTACAAGTGAGCTCAGAAAAGGGTTCCAAACTAATACAGAGGGTCAGAGAAGGTTTATGGGGGAATAAGGTTGAGTAAGAACAAGTCAGGTAAAGGGGGTAGTGTTGGGGCATTGGGAGTCAGGAGATACCAGTCTCACTAGTTAGAACATCAGAGAAGTTGCTGTTATCTTGATAGAACTTATGACTTGAACAACGAAACCATAGCGAACTCTGCAGTAGCTAAAGTGGAGGTATTTTACTGAAGTGCCTCATGAAGCATCCCTTACTCAAAAGAATTAATAGGCTTTTCCAGAAACACAGTTACTGACCATACAAAATATAAGATGAATTCCACAATGTTCAAGCCAATCATGTTAACATATAAACTGTCATTAAAGAGATTAAATGCTTTTCAACTTTAAAAATTAAATGATGTTTACCAAAAACACCCAATTCATTGATTAAAATTTAGACAAAATAGAGTACAGTGGCTATTTATACTTACTTGTCCAAGGGTACATTCACATTCCCCTAAGAAGTCATCATCACTTAGCTCAATAGTTTTGTTGTCGATGTCATAAACCCCAAATTTCAATTTCTGAACCACTTCAAAGTAGTAATCAATAATAAATGTCTTGGAAAATTGAGGATTCAAGCAATTCTTAATTCTTTCTGTGCGCTCAACCTACACCCATCCCCAGAAACAAAAAAGTTTCTTCAGATCAAAGGTGCACTTGGATTTTCACATACGCATGTATTAAACATAAACACAGGCATGACAACTAAAGGAAGTTTCCATATGTGTATGAAAAATTCTACAATCATGGACAAACTTTCACAAAAACTCCATTAACAGATGGGATAGTATTATTTTTAACATTTAAAAAAAAAACCTCTTCAGATTATTAAAAGGGTAGTTCAGATTACTTCTTAGCTAAAGTATTTAACATTACCTCATACCACTGTTGACCACTTGTATTCAAAAATAACACACATAAAGGGTCTGACTTTGACCCTACATCTTTATCCAAAAGATTGGCACAGGAAATATTCAGCTCCACCTTCGTGACACATTGGGCAGCCATGTCTTGAGCTCTGAGAAAATCAATTCAAAGAGAAAGCAAGTAAAATGATGCCTTTGAGAAGCACACTCATTCCTAACAAAAATAGGTGAATTCTTAAAACCAGCTGTCACAATAGGCTCACAGAGTGAACTTGCTAGAATCATACTGCTATATGTGCCTCCTCGGGATGTGGGCCTCTATTAACTCATTCCAATGACATTGCCTCCCTCAGATTTTCTTGCTAGGATAAAATTAACTTACTGAATGACAGTAAAATGCAGCCTTTAGGATGGCCAATAAGACATACTAATCTTCTTGGCCAGGCTCAGTGACTCACACCTGTAATCTGTAATCCCAACACTTTGAGAGGCTGAAGCAGGAGGGTGGCTAGAGCTTAGGAATTTGAGACCATCCTGGGCAATACATCAAGATCCTGTCTCTACTAAAAATAAAAAAAATTAGCCAAGCGTGGTGGCGTGTGCCTCTAATCCCAGCTACTAGGAAGGCTAAGGCAAGAGGATCGCCTGAACCCAAGAGATTGAGCCTGTGGTTAGCTATAACTGTGCCTCTGCACTCCAGCCTGGGCAACAGAGACTCTGTCTGGAAAAAAACAAACAAACAAACAAACAAACTAATCTTCTTTTCACCTTACTATAAATTTTATCATTCAGAAAAATTCCAAGTATGATCCTTCATTTAAAGGTACACATAGCATTATGCTACAAAACAGATTAAGTGACAACCTTACTTTTATTTTTGTTTATTTAACAAGATGCTGAGTGGGATATTTTCTGTTTTCAAAGATTTTTTTAGCTAAAACCCAAAAGCCCCCAAAGCTCCCTTTTCCCTCCACTCTATCCCCAGCTCCCAATATTTTGCAGCAGTGGTTCTCAATATTGGCTGCTTCCTGGAATCATCTGGGGGAGCTTTCAAAGCTACTGATACCAGAGTTCCACTTAAAGAGATTTTAACTGGGTTAGGGTACGACTTGGATGTCGGCTCTTAGACGATTTTAACAGGTAGACAAGGTTGGCAAGCCTACTGTTCTGCAGAGAGAAGGTGTGGCCTATCTTCCCTTATGACTTGCTAAGAAATACCAGGGATTAGCTTAACTTCCACAGACCCCTCGTTCCCCAGTCTCCAACCAATATATGAAAAAGACTGGGGATAGGGCGGACCTCATGTTGGGGGCTGGACTTAAGAAGGAATGCAGTATTTCGGGTAAGCTGCCTTCATCTTTGAACCCAGGGAATGAAAGTGGCTGCAGATGTTACCAAGAAAAGGAACCAGGCATTCCATTTCCCATCTGGATGTCCACTTAGCCAGTGGAGGTTGATAGTG
Source organism: Cebus imitator (assembly GCF_001604975.1). NCBI lineage: Eukaryota > Metazoa > Chordata > Mammalia > Primates > Cebidae > Cebus > Cebus imitator. Next base: position 417,506 of record NW_016107337.1, read on the forward strand.
CTAGGGCAGTTCCTGCAGGAGGGAAGGTACATACTACCCTAGAGTGCTGGCAAACATCCTTACAATAGGAAGTATTTAATGCCCTTTGCCCTCCACTCTGAGATTTAGCTGAAGTTCTAGGACCACAGAATCAAATCTACCCATTATCTTGTTATATGTAAATATGGCAGTAGGATTTCTGTGCTGTATAAAATACCTAAGCAAATCTGAAATAACAAAGACTACCATTAGAAGAGCTCTTTGTAATGTCAAAAAACAACTACTGTCTTATGAAAAAAAAAAATTTTTTTGAGATGAGGTTACATTCTTGTTACCCAGGCTGTAGTGCAATGGTGTGATCTTGGCTCACCACAACCTACCCCTCCTGGGTTCAAGTGATTCTCCTGCCTCAGCCTCCCGAGTAGCTGGGATTACAGGCATGCATCACCACGCCCAGCTAATTTTTTGTATTTTTATTAGAGACAGTGTTTCTCCATGTTGGTCAGGTTGGTCTCGAACTCCCAACCTCAGGTGATCTGCCCACCTTGGCCTCCTAAACTGCTGGGATTACAGGTGTAAGCCAGTGTGCTGGGCCTAAAAAGTTTTGATAATTCTATTGACCTCTAAAAACAGTAGCAGCCATCAACGTATGTCAAAAATCAATACCAAGATTCCTAGAGACTTAGAAAAATGAAGTAGGTTACATAGTCTTAGAAGTAGCTAGAAATTTTGTTTAAAAACAAAGCTGGCTAGGCATGGTAGCTCACACCGGTAACCCCAGCATTTTGGGAGGCCACGGCGATCACTTGAGGTCAGGAGTTCAAGACCAGCCTGGTCAACATGGTGAAACCTCGTCTCTACTAAAATATAAAAATTAGCTGGGTGTGGTAGCATGAGCCTGTGGTCCCAGCTACTTGAGAGGCTGAGGTAGGAGGATTGCTTGAGACTGGAAGGCAGAGTTTGCAGTGAACCAAGATCATGCCACTGTACACAACCTGGGTGACAGAGTGAGACCCCATCTCAAAAAATAAATAAATAAATAAATAAATAAATCTTTTATGTATAATATACATTTTATATATTTTCATATATTATATATATTTATATACATAAGATATATATATTTAAACAGTGCCTAGTATACAGCAAGTGTTCACATTTTATCATTATTATTATTTTATCACTACCTCCCTCTACAGTCTGATCCTCTCTTATCTATCCCATGTTTCATGTTTTTCTATTATTCCATTCCAAGATGATATCCTGATTATTCCAATCCATACTAAGTTCTTCCTTTGAATTCCTATTGCACTAATAGTAACTGATCACTGCAGTACAGGAACAAGATCAAATGTGGGGTAATGCACACCTGGGTTGAACCCCGCATCTGGCACTTGCTGTGTGACCATGTATAAGTAACTTCAACTTCCTGAGCCTAGGTTTCCACATCACTAAAAATGGAGATACTACAAGTAAATTTGTAAATCTGGCCTGTGCCAGGCATCCTGTTTTTTGTGTCTGACACAGGATCTATAAAATAAATGTTAGTTGTATGATTTTTTTTTTTGCATAACATAGTTTAGAGTCTTATAAGTTGTATGTCAGCAGTACCAAGCATAAAGCAGTGTCCTGTAGATGAACACAGAATGAGCAATGATTGCTAAAGCTCCCAAAAAGTAACATGTGGAAGATTCTCTACCAGCCAGCAGAAAAGTCTTCAATTTCCAAGGATGGGGAGAATTCAACAGAGAATGAAATGTGAAGTCAGTCTCACAGCAAAGAGACACAACATATCAGGAGAGCATTATTGTTTTCCCTAAAAATGCTTATACAAAAGCTACAAAAACAAGGTGCCAGGAACAGCTGATTATTTAACAAATTGCTGACAGTTACACTACTGCATTGCTGCCAGGAAACAAATTTCCTCCATGAGCAGCATTCCCCTCTGAAAATGACTCTGACTGTGGCCTCAATTTTATCCTGAAACCCATTATGGCTGAATGGCAAATGGAAGAAATTACATAAACACTAGGGTCTGGAATCTTGCTAACAGTAATATTCATGAAGATGCTCTTTTCATTTCCTTTTAATGTAATTATCCACTACATGATACACGTAAGAGTGCAATAGCATACTTTATCCGCAAATTATAATGGGAGCTGGGCATAGTGGCTCATGCCTGTAATCCCAGCACTTTGGGAGGCCGAGGCAGTAGGATCACTTAAGCCTAGGAGTTCAAGACCAGCCTGAGCAACAGAGACCTCATCTCTACCAAAAAAATTTAGGCCGGGTGCAATGGCTCACACCTGTAATCTCAGCACTTTGGGAAGCTGAGGCAAGTGGGATCACCTCTGGTCAGGAGTTTGAGACAAGCCTGGCCAACATGGTGAAACCCCGTCTCAACCAAAAATACATAAATTAGCCAGGTGTGGTGGCACATGCCTGTAGTCCCAGCTACCTGGGAGGCTGAGGCAGGAGAATCACTTGAAACTGGGAGGTGGAGGTTTCAGTGAGCCGAGATCGTGCCACTGCACTCCAGCCTGGGTGACAGAGCAAAACTCAGTCTCAAAAAAAAAAAAAAAAATTAGCCAGCCAGGGTGGCTTGCACCTGTAGTCCCAACTATTCAGTAGACTAAGGCACGAGGCTCACTGAAACCCAGGAGTTCAAGGCTGCAGTAAGCTATGCACTGCAGCCTGGTAACAGAGCAAGACCGTGTCTCAAAACAAACAAACAATCAAACAAAATATATAATGAGAGAAAATAAAACAAATGTTTTATACTCTTTTAGCATGAAAGATTTGTCTGGGATAAGTGACCTGGCAAAGAATGAATGAGCAACTAAAGAATAATTCTACGTAGTATTGTGCTCCCTGAAGAACAGGATGATAGAAAACACAAATAATCCCTAGGATTTCCCGCTGTACAGATTATTTATCGAACAATAATTTGATCCAAACGCCTCTTCTGAAATGCAAAGAATCCCTAGAAATATCAAACATATCAAATATTCTTCCAGTCACCCTGACGTTCTGAATCAATATTATAACAGAGATAGATAAGCCTAAAAAACTGAGAATTAAGACAATATTTAACGTGGTACCGGATAGGTGAACTTTAAGGCAAGTGGTTATTACCATGCCCTGGCTGAAAAATCCTGAAGTCTTATCTACTTCCTCTTTTCCCATTCCCCCTTAAACCTATTCTTAGATTTATTCAGTAAAGATGTCATAGGGATTCTGCCTACTAGAACCCCAAATCTCTCCCAAACATGGAAATACAGCCCCTTCCCCATACCCAGAGTCAGAACTCTAACTTCAGGTCTTCTGTATCTCTCACCTGCCCAATATAATAGGCTCCTAATGGGTATTTCCACTGCCATCTTCTCTCCATTCACATTATGCTTTCATCACTTCTGATTAAAAAGTGATAGTCCAATGAACTAAGCCTGGAATTCATGGCTCTGCCAACATCTACCCCTAGTCTACCTGAACAGCTACTTCTGCCCATCCAAGTTCTTCAAGATCCACTTCAGTCTGGGTACAGTGGCTCATACCTATAATTCCAGCACTTTGGGAGGCCGAGGGAGGCAGATCACTTGAGATCAGGAGTCTAAGACTCAGCTTGGCCAACATGATGAAACCCCATCTCTACTAAATATACAAAAATTAGCTGGTTGTGGTGGCAGGTGCCTATAATTCCAGCTATTTGTGAGGCTGAGGCAGGAGAGTCGCTTGAACCCAGGAGGCAAAGGTTGCAGTGAGCTGAGAGGGCGTCACTGCACTCCAGCCTGGGTGTCCGAGTGAGACTTTGTCTCAAAAACAAAACAAAATAAAAAACAAAAACAAAAACAAAAAAACCTCTTCAAATGATACTTCCTCCACACAGCTGTTGCTGATACCCCTAATACTGTTAGCGCACTGATTCCATTTTCTTTTCACTATTGTTACTTGTATTTGTGGCTCATCACTTCGTCTACATACTGTGAGCTGTGGACAGTGACCATATTTTGCCACTTCCTCTTCTTCCTGAAGCATAATATCTGGCACAGGTTATTTGTAGCAGAAAGAGCAATAACTTTGGAGTCAGTGTGTGTGGTTCAAATTTCTTTCCCACTACTAATTTGGATGTGTCACCTCTGCCAAATTATCTATCTAAACTTCAATTTCCTCATCTATAAAATGAGGATATTAAAAAACCCTGACATTAGTCCTTCAATGTAAATAAGGTTAAGAGAAAAATACAACTAATAAAAACCCTGACAATTGTAGGTTTGTTGCATGTTCAGCATATAACAGACACTCCATGAATTGTAGCAATTATTTTATTAATGACTAGGAGATTTTAATTGTCTCAGCATAGATGGCTTATTACTAAGTAACAGACATAAAGCAACTTTCTCATCCTTCTTTATGAAGAGTTTCTTGAAACAATAAGAATTTTGAGGATTTACATAAAATTGATTTGGCAAAATAGCCTTGACTACAGATAAGGTATGCTAGTAAGCGGAGCGCAGGCCCATGTCAATGTCTCATAATGTGTCCTAAAACAATTGTGAAGGAGAAGTCGGTGCCCATTACTAATCTCTAGCAAAGTTCCTTCAGTCTTCCGCTGAAAAATGAAGAGACTGGTCTACTGTAAATAATTCTCAGAATTTCCTTCTCTTTCTAATACCATGATTCACTAACTGCTATTCCGCAGTACATTCTGCCTGACTGCTACTGAAAGCAAGCAAGGGCAACCTTGGGTCGGCTGGAACCGGCCCAGCAACATCAGTAATAAACACCCTTGGCAGTGTTTCGCAAACTGTGTTGCACAAAACAGCAATAAATGTTCCCCCATAAAGAAAAAGAAAGTGGCAGGTGGGGTACTATGGCTATAAATCCAAAAGCTGCTACATTTCTGTGAGTTCCCAGGTCCAATTAGCAAGGGTATTTATTACTGTAAATCTATTATTTTGCTAAGGACAGCAGGAACACTATACAGCAATAGAAGAGCTTGTAGCTCATTATAATGAAATTGGGACAATCCATTCATAAAAGAATTACTTATTGAAGGCCGGGCGCGGTGGCTCANAAAAAAAAAAAAAAAAAGAAATGGACTGGTTCTGTGTTAGTCACACCACAATGGCAGACATTTGGGCAAGTGCTGTAACTTCCCTACACCTCAGGTTTTTTCAGCTGTTACATCTAAGAGTCGAGTCAATCCCTTTCTTTAAGTAGCTCCTAATGTCTTTTCCACTGATGTACTATGACCCTAATTTAATTGCAGTGAATATGGAACTCATTTAGGAAATGGTACTAAAGGATTTTTTAAAATGAGTAGAAAATATCAGAATATTGATAAGGACAAAAAGGAGAAATAGAAGATAAAGAATAAAGTTTTCCAAACTGAGTCTCCAACTCTACCAAACCAGCTATATCTGGAGCTGGCATGGTGGCTCCTGCCTGTAATCCCAGAACTTTGGGAGGCCAAGGCAGGCAGATCATCTGAGGTCAGGAGTTCAAGACCAGCCTGGTCAACATAGTAAAATCCTGTCTTTACTAAAAATACAAAATTAGCCAGGCATGGTGGCACATGCCTGCAATCCCATCAACACAGGAGGCTGAGGCAGGAGAATCACTTGAACCCAGGAGGTGGAGGTTGCAGTGAGCCAAGATCACATCATTGCTCTCCAGCCTGGGCAAAAAGAGTGAAACTCTATCTCAATAAATAAATAAATAAATAATAAAAGCTATATCTGAAAAAAAAAATGTACCTAGAAACTTCTCCACTAGTTAGGTACCTTTGTTCAAAATTTTTATTAAGTTCTCAGATGACTTAAATAAACAAACAAAACACAGGGCCCAGTCTATTAAGTAGATGCAGCATGATAAAGAAATAAATTTTATTAGCACAAATGAAATCTCACATTATTAAGCTCTTAGCATCTATCATGGTAGCAAAATAAATCAGCTTTTGGCCACACTTTAAAAAGTTACCAGGTTCTTAAACTATCTTAAGCAAAATCTAAATAGTGATACCATTGCTGACGCCTGGACACGTAGAACTGAGGAAAGCAGGAGTTAACATGAAAAGGTTGATATATGATCACTCTAACTTCAAAAAAAAAAGTAGGTGCAGTTTTACCTTGTCTTTATCACTGCAAAGTAAGCAATCAACTAAGGACCCTTCATTAATTTCCCTAGAAAATCCGGATATTGTTCTATTCCATGATTTATAACAGGCTAAAAAGTTTACTTAACATGTGTTTCAGGTTATACTACTTTTCTAATCCCTTGGCTACTGTATACACATTTTAGAAGTATCACTGAGCCGGGCGCGGTGGCTCACGCCTGTAATCCCAGTACTTTGGGAGGCCGAGGCGGGTGGATCACGAGGTCAACAAATCGAGACCATCCTAGTCAACACGGTGAAACCCCGTCTCTACTAAAAATACAAAAAATTAGCTGGGCGTGGTGGCGCGCGTGTTTGTAGTCCCAGCTACTCAGGAGGCTGAGGCAGGAGAATTGCCTGAACCCAGGAGGCGGAGGTTGCGGTGAGCCGAGATCGCGCCATTGCACTCCAGCCTGGGTAACAAGAGCGAAACTCCGTCTCAAAAAAAAAGAATTACTTATTGAATACTTTCTGGGTGTTCCAAAAGTGGGGGCTGGGGAGGAGACAAAAATGAAATAAATACCTAGCTACTTAGCTACCTATATATACATAGAAATAATATACAAGAATATTAAATTGTGTGGTATAGACAGGGAACAATCAAAGTGCTCCTGGAGCTGGAGATGCTCCCCAGAGATTTCTACTTTTACTGAGGATTAAAACTGTACTCCACTATAAAAGAATTTGTATTCTTGTTGCTACTGACTACTGGATTTTTTATTCACCTTTACATTTAAGGGTAGAGAGTAAGAGAGTGGGGAGTAGAAGAATAAGGGGAAAGAGAAGATAGTTAATAATTCCATACAAGTAGACAGATTTTTTTTTTTTTTTTTTTTTTAATTTTCAAAGTGCTTCCAAATAATATATTATCCTGAACCTTACAAAAACTCTGTGTTAGGCAGGATAATGATTACTACACAGTGAAAGGTCCAAATGTCATAGGTATGACTATAAATAAAGCACTCCAGTGTCTGAATTGATTGACCCAGAATGTTGATAATTTTCAGCACATCGTTAATCTTCAAAACAATGCATAGTATCTATCAGAAAAAAATACAAATGTCTTCAAAAAGGTGAAATTACTTACATGGGATCACAAAGCTAGTAAGTGTCAGCACTACAGCATGAACTCAGGTATTTTCCCCTTATGCCAAAATGCCTTCAGGGTGTTAAAGCCTCTAATTAATAGTTACTTAGTTGTCGAGTAAAAATAGTATTAGTAAAAACAAACAAACCCCATACAAGTATACAATTATGATTTTTCAATTAAAGACAATATCAAAAAAAGTTACTTAGTATAACAGCAATATTCTCTAATAATTTCCTTATGGCTTGCTAATATCAAAAGTAATATTCAGCCTGACACAAATAAAATAGGATCTTTAAAATTACAAGGTTAATACTGAGGCTACAACTATTTACATGGTTCTTAAATGTCATCAGAATAACAGAAGCTTACCAAAGAATGGAAGAACTGAAATGGTTTACGCTTTATTTACCTCATAGCAGTTCCTCTTCAAGATAACCCATTAAATTGTAAATTACTTAAGGCTAAGAAGGCATGTTCTCCTTGCTAATGTGTCTCTACACAAACAGGTCTACCATGTATGTAGGTGCCATTAGGTCATCTTAGAGCAGCAACGTTTATTCTCAGGAATATAGTGCACTTAATATTCAGACTCTGAAAGTAAAAAACTTACATGAAAAGAATTTAAAATAAGCTTGTTCTGTATTTAGTAAGAAAGTGATGCCCAGATTTTTTTTTTAATCACTATCACAAAATACTAGAAATGAGGATAGGGAATAAGGTCAAGCATAACAATACATAAAACAGAGAAAACGGCATGTTTTCTCCTAATGTGAAAAAGAAACAAAAAGAAAGAATCACTGGATCAGGTGTCAAAATAAATGGACTGGGCTGGGCATGCTGGCTCACACCTGTAATCCCAGCACTTTGGGGGGCCAACATGGGCAGATCACCTGAGGTCAGGAGTTTGAGACCAGCCTGGTCAATATGGCAAAACCCCATGTCTACTAAAAATACAGAGATTAGTCGGGCATGGTGGTACGCACCTATAGTCCCAGCTACTCAGGAGGCTGAGACAAGAGAATCACTTGAACCCAAGAGGTGAAGGTTGCAGTGAGCTGAGACTGCACCACCGCACTCCAGCCTGGGCGACAAATCAAGACTCCATCTCAAAAAAAAAAAAAAAAGAAATGGACTGGTTCTGTGTTAGTCACACCACAATGGCAGACATTTGGGCAAGTGCTGTAACTTCCCTACACCTCAGGTTTTTTCAGCTGTTACATCTAAGAGTCGAGTCAATCCCTTTCTTTAAGTAGCTCCTAATGTCTTTTCCACTGATGTACTATGACCCTAATTTAATTGCAGTGAATATGGAACTCATTTAGGAAATGGTACTAAAGGATTTTTTAAAATGAGTAGAAAATATCAGAATATTGATAAGGACAAAAAGGAGAAATAGAAGATAAAGAATAAAGTTTTCCAAACTGAGTCTCCAACTCTACCAAACCAGCTATATCTGGAGCTGGCATGGTGGCTCCTGCCTGTAATCCCAGAACTTTGGGAGGCCAAGGCAGGCAGATCATCTGAGGTCAGGAGTTCAAGACCAGCCTGGTCAACATAGTAAAATCCTGTCTTTACTAAAAATACAAAATTAGCCAGGCATGGTGGCACATGCCTGCAATCCCATCAACACAGGAGGCTGAGGCAGGAGAATCACTTGAACCCAGGAGGTGGAGGTTGCAGTGAGCCAAGATCACATCATTGCTCTCCAGCCTGGGCAAAAAGAGTGAAACTCTATCTCAATAAATAAATAAATAAATAATAAAAGCTATATCTGAAAAAAAAAATGTATCTAGAAACTTCTCCACTAGTTAGGTACCTTTGTTCAAAATTTTTATTAAGTTCTCAGATGACTTAAATAAACAAACAAAACACAGGGCCCAGTCTATTAAGTAGATGCAGCATGATAAAGAAATAAATTTTATTAGCACAAATGAAATCTCACATTATTAAGCTCTTAGCATCTATCATGGTAGCAAAATAAATCAGCTTTTGGCCACACTTTAAAAAGTTACCAGGTTCTTAAACTATCTTAAGCAAAATCTAAATAGTGATACCATTGCTGACGCCTGGACACGTAGAACTGAGGAAAGCAGGAGTTAACATGAAAAGGTTGATATATGATCACTCTAACTTCAAAAAAAAAAGTAGGTGCAGTTTTACCTTGTCTTTATCACTGCAAAGTAAGCAATCAACTAAGGACCCTTCATTAATTTCCCTAGAAAATCCGGATATTGTTCTATTCCATGATTTATAACAGGCTAAAAAGTTTACTTAACATGTGTTTCAGGTTATACTACTTTTCTAATCCCTTGGCTACTGTATACACATTTTAGAAGTATCACTGAGCCGGGCGCGGTGGCTCACGCCTGTAATCCCAGTACTTTGGGAGGCCGAGGCGGGTGGATCACGAGGTCAACAAATCGAGACCATCCTAGTCAACACGGTGAAACCCCGTCTCTACTAAAACTACAAAAAATTAGCTGGGCATGGTGGCGCGTGCCTGTAATCCCCGCTACTCAGGAGGCTGAGGCAGGAGAATTGCCTGAACCCAGGAGGCGGAGGTTGCGGTGAGCCGAGATCGCGCCATTGCACTCCAGCCTGGGTAACAAGAGCGAAACTCCGTCTCAAAACAAACAAACAAACAAACAAACAAACAAAAAATAGAAGTATCACTGATTGTATTTTCAAGTCCATCAAATGAACACTTTATCATAGGTTCATTTAATGAGGTATTAATAAAAGTTATTAATAGAAGCAGGGTTAGGCCAGGCAGGTTAGGTGGCTGACACTTGTAATCCCAGCATTTCGGGAGGCTGAGGCAGGCAGATGGCTTGAGCTCAGGAGTTCAACAGCAGCCTGGATGACATGGCTAAACCTCGTCTCTACCAGAAATATAAAAATTAGTTAGGCGTGGTGGGGCATGCCTTTGGTCCTAGCCACTCCGGGGGTTGAGGTGGGATTGATTGAACCTAGGAGGTAGAAGTTACAGTGAGCCAAGATCATGCCACTGCACTCCAACCTGGGTGGCAGAGTGAGACCCCATCTCATAAATAAATAAATAAATACAAATTTTAAAAAGAAGGGTTATCAGAACTTATTAGCTACATAAGCAGAAAGAATAAAATTAAAAAGTTAAAAATAAGAACTTATAACATCAGTGTCACAAAAGCTGGTATACAATCCCCTACTGCTAAATTTGACTAACTTAAGAAAAAAAGCAGCAACAGCAACATCTCACTATTGCCTCACTTTATGGAACATGCATCTTGGCAAAGCTGGCTATAAAATACCTGTCTACAAAGTGAATCATCTTTTACCCTCATTGAAAATCAGAGCTGCATCCCTAGCTGAAAATTCCAAGTGTTCAGTTGAAATTTTCCATTATAAGGACTAAGTAGAGCTGCTGGCCACCTGTGCAGCAGGCAAGCTGGATCTGATATTAAGGCACACCAATCTTCGGAGACTGAAATCCCCTGGGGTTCTCATTCCCCTCGGACCACTTTAAGATTTTCCCCTCTTCTCGAATTTCCCAGATGTTGAACTAGCCATCAGAACCTCTCATCTGCCCTGGTGTCCACTATGCCCTGACTCTAAGTGGATGTTTTCCAAAATCTAACTCCCTTCTTCTCTTCTTAGGGGAGCATGTATATTTAATTGGTCAAGACAGGCACTCCACAATTTTATCACTCTGTGCTCCTTTCTAGTTCACAGTGAACAAATGATCTAAAAATGCCTTCAGTTTAAAGCAGCAACAACCACAACCACTTGGTTCTTAAGGTTTAAAAAGTTTATATATTGGGCAAAGACTGCTGAGATGTTTACACATTTCCTGATTTCAAGAATCTTCATGTCCTGGTTGCTTAACACATACATTTCAGCTGTTTTTAATTTTAGGGCAAATCCCTTTATATTTTCCAATCATGAGTGATTTTACAGTACTATTAAGTCATTCAATACTTATTGAACAAGTATTTATAGATTGCCTACTGTGTGTCAGGCACTGTTCTAAGGTGCTGCAGAGCCAACAATAAACAAAGGAGACAACCATCCCTGTCCGGGAGAGGTTAGTTACACTGCAGGAAGGCAGATGACAACGAAGGCAAGTAAGTAACATATATAGTATGTTAGGTGACAGTAAGTGCTATAGGGAATGATAAAGAAGGAGAGCAAGAAATACTAAAAGTGGGGTGCAATTTTACACTTGTTTTTCTAAACTTGTTTTGACAATACCATCAGGAAGTACTTGTCTTAATTTTCACTTCTTTTTAAAAAATTCTGACCCATAAACATGAAAATGTGGAAAGATAAGTAAGTTCCTCATTACAGTTGCAGATACCTATTTTCACATGTACTGACCATCACTTTAAAGTCTAGAGGCAGTAAACGAAAAGCCCCAAAAGGTGAAATAGCCAAGTAACAACATGTCCAGAAACCATGGTTGCTCTGGTAATTTTCACAGGAATTAGACTTAATACAACTATTTGGCAAGAGGCCATTTCAAAATGATTTGCTAAAATGAACATGTAGTATTTCCTTCTATTTTTTCATGGGGAAACTCACTGATATGCTATCCACCTAATTCACTTTGGTAAATATGTCCATAATACTAATTTTAACATCTTTTAAAATGTTATGATTGCATACTATTAAGCTGTTATATTAAAAGAATAAACAGTCTCTCCAAAAGAACCCCAATAAGATTCCCACTCACAAGCAAGAACAAGGGAAAAAATTGGTGCGAAGGAAGCTAGATTGTAGGGTGAAGGTAATGGTGGGTACAGTAAAGGAATGTTCTAGTTAAGACTCCTTGAGGTCGTTGAGTACCACCAATGGAAGTGACACTGAGCCTTACTAAAAGATCACCTGAAAGATCATGCTCTGATGAGCAGTGGTGGCATTATGAATCTTTGAAGGTCAAATGACATGTAATCATTTTTCACATCTAACATTAATTTTTTTAGTTCTGCTAACAGGCATACTTTCTAGCATAATAAATCACTGACTAAAGAACATGTGAAAAGAAGAAAAAAAAGAAAATGAAAACTCTAACAATAGTAAGGAAAAAAAAAAGCCCAGTGATAGTACCAAAAAATAAAGAGGGCAAAGGAAACTATGGATAAAGCCAAACCAAGAATTGATAGGGCCGGGCGTGGTGGCTCACATCTGTCAACCCAGCACTTTGGGAGGCCCAGGCAAGAGGATCACTTATGCCTGGGAGTTCAAGACCAGCCTGGGCAACATAGTAAGACCTCATCTTTATTATAAAATAAATAAACAAGTAAATAAAAGAATTGATAGTTGCTGGAGTACAATATGAACTAGGTACCTAAACAGATACTGCAAGGGAAATACTCAGGGCAGCAGTGATATCATCATGAAGAGCATAGAAAATAAAATATTTTAAAGTGTATAATAGGCTACCATAAATTTATGTGGAAAATGAAGACCATTGTCTAGAACGTGTTCACAGTTATAGGTAAAATTAGAAGAGGTGTCCATTCATTATGCAACACTTAATGGCAAACACATCCTTTGTTTCTCCCATTCTGGAACCACCTCTCCCTTCCCATTCTTTTTTTTTTTTTTTTTTTGAGACGGAGTTTCGCTCTTGTTACCCAGGCTGGAGTGCAATGGCGTGATCTCGGCTCACCGCAACCTCCGCCTCCCGGGTTCAGGCAATTCTCCTGCCTCAGCCTCCTGAGTAGCTGGGATTACAGGCACGCGCCACCATGCCCAGCTAATGTTTTGTATTTTTAGTAGAGACGGGGTTTCACCATGTTGACCAGGATGGTCTCGATCTCTTGACCTCGTGATCCACCCGCCTCGGCCTCCCAAAGTGCTGGGATTACAGGCTTGAGTCACCGCGCCCGGCTCTCCCTTCCCATTCTTTAGGAGCTAAACCTGAGAGAAGAAATCCTGAAAGGGAATTACACACTTTATTGTGTTGTTCGTGCCAGGCACCTTTGGTCTACGGGGTCTTAAAATTCAGCTCCCCTTTACATCCAGAGCCTCAAAACGATCTAGTCGCAGAGTTTGAAATTTTTCAGCCCAGAGTCGGATCTATTTTTCCAATTCATCAGCCAAAAGGAACTGCTTTCTTAAAAATTCTTACAAAGGCAAAAAGTGGCCCTGGGTACCACAGATTAATACCTGAGACATCTATCGGTGTCATTATAATAGCTATTATATATGTCATCTGTTTTCAGTTCCCTTTTCTTCTCCTATCCTTTGCTGTTTCCCTCTACCTATGTTCTTCTAGACTTGTACAAGTTATGTTGGGCTCTGGTTGGCAGCAAGCACACAGAGCTAGTTTGCTGACCCTCATTAATGACAACATCAGGATATATGTGGCTATACGCAGCTTACCACTAACTATGTGCCAGGTACTTTGCTAAATATTTTACAAGTAGGATCTGATTTAATTCTCATAACAACCTTGTGACATTTCATCTCTATTTCACAAATGCAGAAACAAGCCCTAAAAGGTGAAGTATCTTGCCCAAGGTCATACAGCTAACAGCCCTCATTGCAAAGATGTGAAACTTAGGTATCTGGCTTATCCCAAGAATAATATTCTTGTACACTAAGCAATAAAGCCTGTACCCCAAAAACCATACAGACTTGAATTCCAACCCTAATGCCACCACTTACCGGTCGTGTAATTTGAAGAATTATTCAACCTGAGTTTCCTGGAGTATGAAACAGAGTAATATCACTTCAATAAGTGCTTGGGAGCGTTAAAGAAACTAACATATAAAAACTGTCTAGCACAGTTGTTGTGAAACATTGTAATCAATAGCTGAAATATTCAATCTTGCCCTTCCCTCTATTTGATTAGCACTATAGAGGTGGCCTCGAAAAGACAATACTAAGGATATGCAAGAAGTGCAGATGACCATCAAGCACAACATTGGTCTGCTGGGTCTCAACAGGTTCTGGCCCTGCACTTCCTCCACAACCCTGGTGTAGGGAACCCAAAACACTAGACAGAAAAATCTTGAAGCTGGAGGAGAAACAGGAGCTGCTAGGGTACTTCTCACAAGCTCCTTGCTTTACTCTGAAATCACAAGTCACCTCTTCCCACCCCATCTGCCAGCTTCTCGGCGGCTCTGAAGCGCGCACCCCCCCCCCCCCATCACCTACATCTGGCATTTCTCCTCTTGTACATCTTCCATCTCTCCCTTTGCTGTCTCTCCCCAGCTCCCCCCCCCCCCCCCCCCCCCCCCCGTTTACCTGGGCATTGGCTTCACCAAGGGCGTGGTGTGGATACCCTATCCCTCTCCCCGCGTGGTGCTGCAGCGATTTCTGGGCCTGTTACTCTTCTCTGGGCCACAGGCCCGACCCTCTCCGCCCAGGGAATGAGAGCAGATCCCAGCCAACCCCCAGCCCCAGGTGCGCAAGCGCCAGGCCCAGGCAGGGCCTCACAGCCCAGAGCTGAACCCCGAGCCCGGGCTCCTCCAGGAGGCGCTAGCGGTGCCTGCCTGAGTCCCGCCAGGCCGCGACCTAGAGCAGGAGCCCCTGCGCGACTTGCCGATCCCCGGAAGCCAATGGAGCACTTCCAGCACTCAGGCCCGGCGGCACCCGCCGCACGGAGCCTGCGGGCCCGGATTCTCCAGGCCAGGACTTTTCTTTTCCCCTAGGAGGTAGGGTTGCGGGGCTGCTGCCTCACCCTACCAGGAACTGGGAGAGGCCTGCACTCGCGTGCGAGTCTTAGAGGTGGAAGTCGAGCGACGATGGAGAACAGGTCTGCAGCGTCCGGAGCGCTGCCGCGGCCGCCGGGATTCACCAGAACCTCTAGGGCTGGACAAGCAGAGCAAGCGGACGGGGTCGGGGCGGGAGCGGGTCCAGTGCGCGCCCCGCCCCGCACAGCTTGCTCAAGGCTCCGCCCATCCGCAGGGAGTGGACTCCGGGCTGCCGGTTCGCTCCCTGCCGATAGGCCGGCGCTTCAAAGCTACTCTGTGGGCCAGTCGCTTACTGATAAGGCAAAGCTGACTTTAGGTAAGTGGCTTGGTGCACCAAAATAAATTTCTTAAGGATGAAATAATTAACATATGTAAGAAAATTTATTACATGTCTGAACTGAGAAGACTGGGCGCAGTGGCTCACACCTGTAATCTGAACACTTTGGAAGGCAGAGGTGGGAGGATGGTACGTGCCCAGGAGTTGGAGGCCAGCCCCAGCCTGGGGCAAAAAAATGAGACCCCCCTCCATGGCTACAAAAAGTAAATAAATAGCTGGGCGTGGTGGCACGAGCCTTTGGTCCTAGCTACATGTGAGGCTGAAGCAGGAGGGTCACCAGCTCAGGAGGTTAAGGCTGCAGTGTGTCATGTTCGTGCCTCTGCACTCCAGCCTGGGTGACAGGAAGACCCTGTCTCAAAAAAAAAAGGTAACTAAGACAAACTCTCAACATGAAAATAGCGAAATACATCTTAGCTCTTAACCATGCTCATATGCTTATTTGGAGGCATTTTAAATGCACACACTATCAAGGACATTTAATATCCTTCATTTCCTTTAATCTTCACGATTCTGTGATGTATTTGGTGCCATTATCCTCATTTTACAAATGAAAACTGCAATTGAGTAACATGAGATTTGGAAGCTAAATAATTGGCCTACTTCTCTGAAGTCATAGATTGTAAGTAAACCTCAAAGTGCAGGCTTGACTGCTTGGTACTCCATGCTACCTGCAACTAAACAAACTGCTGTGGAATACACTGATACATGACTGCTTGATAATTTAGAACTTCTTCGTAAGGACACAGGAACAAAATCAATAAAACACATTGGGAAATATATTGGTCACAAACTTGACAGTATCTTAAGTTCATTTAAATTGATAAGGAAAAAAAACACCCAGTAGAAAAATGGGTGAAGAGTGGTTTGTTTGTTTTAATTATAGAAGAAATGGAGGCCGGGCCCGGTGGCTCACGCCTGTAATCCCAGCACTTTGGGAGGCCGAGGCGGGTGGATCACGAGGTCAAGAGATCAAGACTATTCTGGTCAACATAGTGAAACCCTGTCTCTACTAAAAATACAAAAAATCAGCCAGGCATGGTGGCGCGTGCCTGTAATCCCCGCTACTCAGGAGGCTGAGGCAGGAGAATTGCCTGAACCCAGGAGGTGGAGGTTACGGTGAGCCGAGATCACGCCATTGCACTCCAGCCTGGGTAACAAGAGTGAAACTCTGTATCAAAAAAAAAAAAAAAAAAAAAGAAATGGAAAGGGTATCCAATCAAGAAACATAGACATTCCTAAATAAAAACTTTATTTTTAATCCAAAATATGCAAACTAAACATTTTTATTTTTATTTTTTTTATGAAATGGGGTCTCACTGTGTTGCCCAGGCTGGTGCTGAACTCCTGGGCTCAAGTGATCTGCCAGCGTTGGCCTCCCAGAGTGCTGGGATTACAGGAGTGATCACCATGTCTGGCTTGCAAATTAAACGTTTTAAAAATCGCGTCAGTGCCAGCGAGGATTCATTCATTTATGCAACAAACACATCCTGATTGCCTACTATGTGCATTGTTCTAGACTTGTGAGCAAGATGGACAGGAACTTCTACCATAGAGGAGGGTCGAATAATACGTTAGTTGTTAAAGACAAGATGAGATTTCAGACAGGCTGAAGTGCCATGAGGAAAGTTAAGGCAGGGTGATGTGATAGAGGGACTTGAAGATAGTGTGAGCTTATAGATGGGAGCTCAGAAAAGAGCTTTCTAAGATGGTATTTGACCTGAGATTTGAATAATAAGAAGGAGCCAGTGATGCAAATATCTGGGGGCACAGGAATGATAGCAGGGGCAAAGACAAGAACAAAGTGCAAGTGCAGAAACAAGACCTCTGCTGGGGAGGTACTAAAAGTGTTTTTGTTTTTACTAAAGGTTGCTGGCTCTATTTTTGATTCTGCTTTCATATGTAAATGAAGGTCCTCAGGCACCACTAATTGAATTGCATGTTTCAAATTTCCCAGAATATATAGTATCCATACCTAACTTTCACAACTCTTCTTTCCACTAAAATAGGGAAAGAGTAGAGGCAAGGGGATGGTTTTGTACTTTCAGTATCCAAACAGAAATCTATCGTTTAAACACATAATGCCATAGCTACTCAATGTATTTATTCATTCTCCTTAACTAGAGTCTAAATTCCATTCTAATGTAACATGTGTTGAATGCATGTTGGATATCAAGGCTAACAAGAAATAAAACAACACCTGGTGGAGAGTCAACTGCATGTTAAAATGAATAAATGAATGAGATATTCACAAAATATTTTTTCTCCAATGTGTTCTGCTTCATGAGGTATTCCTTCTTGTCTCCTTTGTATTTTGATCCTCATATTCCTATGGCTTAGTTCCTGGACCTTTACTTCTTTCTACCTTCGCTCCTTCATTCACATTTTTAATTACCTCAGCCAGTCTTAATAGATTTTTTTTTTTTTTTTTTTTTTTCGAAGTTTCTCGCTGTGTTCTCTAGGCTGGGGCGCAGTGGTAGAACACGATTCACCATTCACCACAGCTTCAACCTCTCAGGCTGATCCTCCCACCTCAGCCTCCCAAAATAGCTAGGACCTGCAAGCATGAGCCACTGTGCCTGGCTAATTTCTGCACTTTTTGTAGAGACAGGGCTTCACCATGTTGCCCAGGCTGGTGTTGAACTCCTGAGCTCAAGCAATCCACCGGCTTCAGCTTCCCAAAATACTGGGATTATAGCCGTAAGCCACCATGCCCAGCCTTTGTCCCACAGCTTTGAATTCCATTTGAATTCTCTCTCTGTCTCTCTCTCTCTCTCTCTCTTTTTTTTTTTTTTCTGTTAAAGATAGTGTCATGATCACTGCTCCCTGCAACCTCAAAACACCTGGGCTCAAATGATCCTCCCAGCTCATCCTCCTGAGTAGATGGGACTACAGCATGCACCACCACATGCAGCAAATTTAAAAAATAAACCAAAAACATTTTTTTTTGTAGAGACAGAGCCTCACTATCTGCCCAGGCTGGTCTCGAACATGCCTGAAGCTATTCTCCGGCTTTGGCCTCCCAAATTGTTGGGATTACACGTGTGAGCCACATGCGCAGCCTATATTCTTAAGGTTATCAAACTTCCACACCTTTTCTCTGAAACTGCACACTCCAACTGTATATGCTTTACTTGGTGTTGCATTAGTTATCAGTTGCTCTATAACAGATTACATCAAATTTAGTGGTTTAAAACAGGAGCAATCATTTATTTTCTCTCATAGCTTCTGTGGTTTAGGAATTTAGAATTGGCTTAGCTAGGTGGTTCTAGCTCATCATGTCTCTTGATTTTGCAGTCAGATATTAGCCAAGCCTACAATAATCTGATGGCTTGACAGGGGCTGAAGGAATTCTTCAGCCCAAAAGTTCAATAGTGCCAAGACTGAGAAACCCTGCTTTAAATCAACAGGACTATATATTTAAAAAATACTAATGTCCTGCCTCAGCCTCCTGAGTAGCTGGGATTACAGGCACGTGCCACCATGCCCAGCACAAGAGCGAAACTCCATCTCAAAAAAGAAAAAAATACTAATGTCATGAAAGACAAAGGCTGAGGATTTAAAGATTGTCAAGATTTGATCTTGAATTTAGAAAAAAAGTCATTAGTATAAAGGGCAGCACTTTGGGAGGCTGAGGTGGGCAGATCACCTGAGGTCAGGAGTTTGTGACCAGCCCAACCAACATGAAGCAGGGGCAAAGAATACAAAAATTATTATTTTTTTGTATTCTGTATCTTCTCTACTAAGAATACAAAAATTGCCAGGCATGGTGGCACATGCCTGTAATCCCAGCTACTTGGGAGGCTGAGACAGGGAAATCACTTGAACCTGGGAGGTGGAGGTTTCAGTGAGCCGAGATTGCGCCATTGCCCTCCAATCTGGGTGATAGGAGTGAAACTCCATCTCAAAAAAACAAAAACAAAAACAAACAAACACAAAAAAATACAAGAGGACAGCATTGGGAAGTAAACAAAATTTGTATGTTAAATAGTACTATTCTGTGACTTTTGGTTTCCTGAATTTGATAATTATACTGAGACTAAATAAGAGAATGTCTTTGCTTTAAGAGTGAGAGTCATGGTATCTGTAATTACTCTCAAAAGGCCTAACAACAGAAAATACTAGGAATATAACATGTATATTACAGGTAACATATGTAAAGAAAGGTAATGCAAATATGAGAAAAAGTTAGCAATGGCTGAATCTAGCTGAAGAATATATGGGAGTTCCTGCAACTTAGGATCTAATTTTTTTTAAAGCTAAAAACTTAATTACAAATTCACTCTAGCAGAGATATCAGAAACTTAATTAAAGTATTATCATGGCATCCAGTGGTATAAACATATTGTTTAGCAATATTGAGGTAGCTACCAGTAGAAATGCATAAAAATGATTCTCTCTCTCGGAAAAAAGCCTAGGTTTCAGCAGTTGGGAAGGAGATCTACATATTTATAAAGATAGACTTTAAAGACATAATCCTAAAGAAATATAGTTGATTTAATGGGAACTAGTGGAGGCAGCAATCATACAGTAGAAGGAACACTGGACTCTGAATAGAAACACGTGGATTCCTGTCTTCTAATATATCCGTGGTTAGGTTAATACATCTCTTTGAGCTACGGTTTTTTAAATTTGTAAACCTGGGATACCAGTTACATCACAGGGCCACTGGGAAGATCAATACAACCATGTATTAATTCCCTATACAGTATTAAAAGTATCATAGAAATGCAACCTAATTTTTTAAAACCATGACTCCCCTCATTACCCGTAGAATTTTTTGTTGAAACCCATATAGTGGGTACTCCATTTGCAGTCTGTGTTTCCACCATCAGACCTTAAGCAGGATTCAAAACTTCTTCATTTTCCCACGAAAGAATTTCACTCTAGTAAGAAATTTTATTTTGAGTAAAATAAAATATTTTGCTCGAGTAAGTAAAACATCTTATTGAAGAATTTTTGGGAAGACCAGGTTTTTTTTTTTTTTTTTTTCCCATACATGCCCTAGCATACAGGGGCATCAATATCCTGTCCAGAAGTCTCCTCCCACTAGTTCTTCTTCCCAAAACCAGCTTGCGCTTTGCATTCTTTTTTCCTCTGCTCTGGCCTCTCTCTTGCTTGAATTTACCCCCTTGAGTCGCTCAGTCTCTTCCTTTCCCTTTCTCATATTGGGCAACTTAATTCTTCCAATTATTTATTTCCAAAAAAGACCCATTAGTGCCAAGATTCATTCTACTTTTGAAGGCAGCCGATAATTAAAATGATAATTTTTTTTCTTGCATACTTGTATTCTTGGGTCTATTTCTGAGCTTTCAATTGTGTTCTGGTGACTTATCCTTGTACCCAAACCCTGAAAGCCTCCTGGGCAGATGGAGCAGAAACGAGTCAGAGAGCCTGAATACAGCGCTCTCACGGCCTCAGTTCTTTGGGCGCAGGTGCGGAAGGTCCACTGCGTCCCACCCAATCGGGGTATTTCCCGCCCCCTAAGCCCGTGGACCGGAAGCCATGGGGGCGGTGGAGGTGCAGGGCTGGGGGCGGGCGGACGCGGTTCTCTCCGGAAGGACTGAGGCTTCTTTAGACCCGCCCGCCTCCGTAGCTGCCTGAAGTAGTGCAGGTTCAGCCTGCGAGTTGCAGAACATGGCGCTGGCCGCTCGACTGTGGCGTTTTCTGCCTTTACGACGTGGAGCCGTCCCGGGGTCTTGGGTCACTGCGGGGACTTCGGGCAGCCGTGGGCATTGCGGCCCCTGTCGGTTCAGCGGCTTTGAGGTACCCCCGCGGTCCTGGCTCCCGCTCCCCACCTCCTGCCCAGTGGGTTCCGGCTCCCCCTTACCTTCTTCAGGCGTGGCGGCCCCGCGCTGCCTACCGGAATGTGAACTGCGGAAGGACTCGGGGCCAGTGTGCCTGGAGCGCCCAGACAGGTCCCTTCCCTTTTGCAGACTTCCGCTATCCTAAACTGGGGCTGTCAGGGAAGGAGTGGGGTTTGCCCCCACGCGCCCCAGAAGCTGCCTCCTACTTGTCCTTCCTGTGCGAAACGTAGAACGGGACGGGAAAGAACCCTGACCGCTGTGAAATTACTCTCTGTAGGCGATGACAGATACGGCCACAGCGCTTGAGGCTGCCCCTCTTTCAGACTTTGAAAAGTGTGAGATATGATTTTAAAAATTCTACGACTCAGAAGCAGAGATTTCATACTATTTAGGCTTTTGTTAAAAAGTAATTATTTCTGAGTTACCTGTTTTATCTGCACAAAGTCAATGAAGGATGTCCACATGTTGTAGTCTCAGTTCTGATATTTCTATTAGAATACTCGTGGGCCTCTGTTTATTGTCAGGGAATTGGGGAATGGCATTAGTGCATATGATATATTTCACGTGAACTAGTTGTTTCATTATTTTAAGCTCTAAAATACATTTTTCACTGCTCAGTTAACATTGTTCAGAATTATTACGGGACTGATGGTGGGGAGGGGTGGTTAAAAGTTAGGCGTATTTCCTTTCCTTGGAAGTTTATAACCAAAAGGGGAGATGTTAGAGTTCTAAGTACGAAACTAGCCTCAAGTTTTCAAATTAGAACAATGATGGGTTTGAAGTCCCATTGTAGGCCCGGCTCCTTGGCTCACGCCTATAATCCCAGGATTTTCGGAAGCCTAGGCGAAGGATTGCTTGAGTCCAGGAGTTTGAAACCAGCCTGGGCAACACAACGAGACCCTGTCTACAAAAAAATTTAAAAGTTAGCCATGTACAATTTTTATATGTAGTAATTACTATATTTGATAATCTTGTCTGTAAGATTCATTTTATTTTGTATTGTTTTCTCATACTTTACTTCATATAATTTGCAATATCCATGCATTCGCAAATAAATTGTAGCTCTGCCTTTTCCAGCAGGAATGTGATTTTTAGATGAGCTACCACTCCAGGTGGTATCTTTTTCTTAATAAGATATGCTTTGAGACCGTTTTACTAAGTAATTTGATAAAGTAAAAATTTTAAGCTTCCAGTATTATGATCGATTGCTTTCAGGTGGAAGAAAATTAATGTAATTTTTGCTTGGGGTAGCAGTGCCTTCAAATTTTCAGTTTGTAACTCTGACCATAATTGTTTCCATAGGTAATGGGAAACCCAGGAACTTTCAAAAGAGGTCTTTTACTGTCGGCTTTGTCTTATCTGGGTTTTGAAACTTACCAGATTATCTCTCAGGCTGCAGTGGTTCATGCCACAGCCAAAGGTAAGCAAAAATTAAACATATGGAACACTTAGAGTTATTTTTTGTTTGTTATTTTGTTAATAGCTTGGGTATTTTTATATAGATAATGAAACAAATATTGTTATGGTCTAGATTATTTTCTGCCTTTCTCTGCTTCTTAGTCTGATATCTCATTTATATATGTATTTTTTCTAGAAATTAGACCTGCCTCAGTGATGCTTTATTAACATTTTATATTTTTGTAGAATCCTTAAGCTAAGAATTAAGAATATTCTTTTAAGTTTTTAAATGGTTGAGGTTGAAGAGTTGTAGGGGGTAAAAAAAAAAAAAAAAAGAACATGCTGCAGAGACCATGTATGGCTCAAAAAGCCTAAACTGTTTTACTCTCTGGATCTTTACAGAAAAAGTTTGCTTTCTAATGATGAATGAAACTGTCAGGGTGTTATATTCTTCTTGATATGGTTAACAAAAGGCCATTGTACTTTAAAGTAGATATGTGTTGCTTACAAACAGAATGCTGCTGGGTAAGTAAGGTTGAAAGTGAAAAAAAAATCAAATTTCTTATTGCCATAATATAGATAAGTAAACATATATTAAGACTTGGCTGGGTGTGGTGGTTCATGCCTGTAAACCCAATGCTTTGGGAGGCTGAGGTGGAAGGATCACTTGGGCCCAGGGGTTCAACACCAGCCTAGGCAACAAAGTGAGACCCCATCTCTACAAAAAATCAAAAAATTGGCTGGCTGTGGTGGTGCACACTTGTCTGAGCTACGCAGGAGGCTGAAGCAGGAGGATCACTTAAGTCCAGGAGGTCAAGGCTGCAGTAAGCCGTGATCTCACCACTGCCTGCCTAATTTTTGTATTTTTTGTAGAAACGTGTTGCCTGGGCTGGTCTTGAACTCCTGGGCTCAAGCAGTCCACCTGCCTCAACCTCCCAAAGTGTTGTACAGGCATGAGCCATGACACCCAGGTCCTTATCTCTGTTTCCCTTTGAATCGATCACATTTAGTTTCAGTGTGTTTTGGCACCATTATAGAAATGATTCCAAAGATGTAGTGCTTTCTGAAGTAATAAAATACAGAACTTTGAAAGGCAAAACCAGAATTACTTTTGGCTTTATCATAGCCCATTTTTTTCTTTTTTTTTCAACTTTTATTTCAGATTCAGAGGATACATGTGCAGCTTTGTTACATGGGTAAATTATGTGTTGCTGGAATTTGGTGTACAAATGATTTTGTCACTTGGGTAGTGAGCATTGTACCCAATACGCAGTTTTTTGACAGTTGCCCTCCTCCAGCCCTTCCCATTCTGGTAGGCCCCAATGTCTATTGTTCTCATCTTTGTGTCCATGTGTACTCAGTGTTTAGCTCCACGTTACAAATAAGAACATGCAGTATTTGGTTTTCTGTTCCCATATTAATTTGCTTGGGATAATGGCCTGCAGCTGCATCCATGCTGCAGCAATGGATGTGATTTGGGGTTTTTTAATGGCTTTATAGTATTCTGTGGTGTGTATATAATGCATTTTCTTTATCTGGTTCACCACTGATGGGCATCTCAGTTGATTCCATGTGTTTGCTAATGTGAACAGTGCAGTGATGAACTTAAGGATGTGTGTGTCCTTTTGGTAGAACGATTTCTATTTCTTTGGGTATATTCTCAGTAGTGGATTGATGGATCAAATGGTAGTTCTGCTTTAACTTTTTGAGAAATCTCCAAACTGCTTTCCACAGTGGCTGAACTAATTTATATTCCCACCAGCAGTGTGTAAGTATTCCCTTTTCTCCACAATCTCATCAGTGTCTGTTTTCTTTT
>NW_016107337.1:444350-483785 GCF_001604975.1 Cebus imitator
TTTTTGTAGAGTTGGGGTTTCTCCATGTTGCCCAGGCTGGTTTTGAACTCCTGAGCTCAAGCAATCTGTCCACTTTGGCTTCCTAAGTGCTGGGATTACAGACATGAGCCACCGTGGCCTGCCCATCTGCCCTCACCTGAGTTAATGACCTGAAGTTTTCCTTTTCCATTGTGTCTCTGACAAGTTTTGGTATCAGAATGATCCTAGCCTCATAGAATGAGTAGACAGGAGACCCTTCTTTTCAATTTTTTGGAATAATTTCCATGGAATTGGTACCAGCCCTTATTTGTATATTAGGTAGACTTTGGCCATGACTCCATCTAGTCCAGGGCTTTTTCTGGTTGGTAGGTTTTTTTTAACTACTGATTCAGTTTTGGAACTTGTTATTGGACTATTACAAGGATTTCCATTTCTTCCTGCTTCAATCTTGGGATGTTTCTAGGAATTTATCTATTTCTTCTATGTTTTCTAGTGTGTATGCATAGAGGTGTTTGTAACAGTCTCTGAGGGTTTTTTCTTTCCTTTTTTTTTTTTTTCCTGAGATGGAGTTTTGCTCTTCTTGCCCAGGCTGGAATGCAATGGCATGATCTTGTTTCACTGCAGTCTCTGCCTCCTGGTTCAAGCGATTCTTCTGCCCCAGCCTCCTGAGTGGCTGGGATTACAGGCATGCACCACCACACCCGGCTAATTTTTTGTATTTCTAGTAGAGACAGGGTTTCTCCATGTTGGTCAGGCTGGTCTCGAACTCCCGACCTCAGGTCATCTGCCTGCCTTGGCCTCCCAAAGTGCTGGGATTACAGGCATGAGCCCCTATCCGGCCTGGTTTTTGTATTTGTGTGGGGTTGGTGTTAATATTCCCTTTGTCATTTCTGATTGTTTACCTGGATCTTCTCTATTTTGTCTCTTGATTAATCCAGCTAGCAGTCTATAAATTTTGTTTATTCTTTTGAAGAACTAGGTTTTGGTTTCGTTTTTTTGTATGGGCTTTTACATCTCAATTTTGTTTGGCTTAGCTCTTAATTTTGTTATTTTCTTCTGCCAGCCTTGGATTTGGTTTGCTCTTGTTTCTCTGCTTCCTCTAGATATTATTTTAGCTTGTCAATTTGAGATATTTCTAACTTCTTGATATAGCCATTTAGTGCCATAAACTTTCCTCTTAGCACTGCTTTAGCTGTGTCTCAAGAGATTCTGGTATGGTAAATCTTTTTCATTAATTCAAATAAGTTTTTGATTTCTGCTTTAATTTCATTATTTACCCAGAAGTCATTCAGGAGCAAATTGTTTAATTTCCATGTAATCGTACAATTTTGAGAGATCTTCTTGGTATTGATTTCTATTTTTATTGAGCTGTGGTCCAAGAGAGTGCTTGGTATGATTTCATTTTTTTAATTTTTTATTTTGTTGAAAATTGCTTTATGGCCAACCATGTGGCCAGTCTTAGAGTATGTCCCATGTGCAGGTGAGAAGAATGTATATTCTGTTGTTCCTGGGTAGAGTATCTTGTAGATGTCTGTTTATGTCCATTTGGTTAAGTGTCAGTTAAGATCCTGAATATTTTTGTTAGTTTTCTGCCTTAATGATCTGTGTAATACTGTCAATGGAGTGTTGAAGTCTCTCAATATTATGGTGTGGTTATCCAAGTCTCTTTGTAGGTCTCTAAGAACTCGTTTTATGAATCTGTGTGCCCCAATGCTAATTGCATATATATTTTGGATAGTTGTCTTCTTGTTTAATTGAACCCTTTATCATTGTGTAATGTCTTTCTTTGCCCTTTTTTATCATTGATGATTTAATGTCTGTTTTCTCTGAAATAAAAATAGCAGCCCCTGTTATTTTTTGTTTTCCATTTGCTTGATGTTTCACCGTTCCTTTTCTTTGAGCCTATGGGATGAGCACATTCATCATCATTGCATGTGAGATGGGACTCTTGAAAAAACAGCATGCAATTGGGTTATGCGTCTTTATATAACTTGCCACTATATGTCATTTAAGTGGGGCATTTAGTCTGTATATGTTCAAGGTCAATATTGATATGTGAGAATTTAATCCTGTCATCATGTGGGTAGCTAGTTGTTATGTGCACGTGATTGTATAGTTGCTTTACAGTGTCATTGGGCTATGAACTTAAGTGTGTTTTTGTGGTGGCAAGTACTGGTTTTTCATTTCCATGTTTACACTCCTTTAAGAACCTCTTGTAAGGCAGGTCTGATGGTAAGAAATTCCCTTAGCGTTTACTTGTCTGAAAAGGATTTAATTTCTCCTTTGCTTATAAAACTTAGTTTAGCTAGATATGAAATTCTTGGTTGGATTTTTTTTTTTTTTTTCTTCAAGGATGTTGAATATAGTTCCCTAGTCTCTTCTGGCTTATAAGGTTTCTGCTAAAAAGTCCACTGTTAACCTGATGGGCTTCCCTTTGTAGGTGACCTGCTCCTTCTCTCTAGCTGTCTTTATGAGTTTTTCTTTCATGTGGACGTTGGAGAATGTCATGACTATGTGTCTTGAGGATGGTTGTTTTGTATACTATTTTGTAGGGGTTCTCTGCATTTCCTAAGTTTGCAAGTTGTATGTGTGCATGCTGGCGAGGCAGTGGGCAGAGGCTATAAGTGAGTGTGCACCTGTTGGGGTACATCTGCAAAAGTGCTCCCATGGGAAGGTGGGGGCTGCTAGCAAGCATTTCATCGGGACAGCTGAGGCTGTGCTGCAAATGGGTGTGGCCAGGCAGGGACCCTGGGAGAGGATGGCAGACAGGGATGTTCAGATCAGACAGGCCTCACTCTATGCAAAAGACAGCCCCGCCCTCTCCATGTCTGGCTGCTAATAAATGCTAAGGCCACCTAGAGGAGTATGGTGAGCCTTGGGGAATGGATACCCATGGCTTTGCTCCACTGCAGCTGTTCCCATGCTAAACCCTCTGCTCTCCACAGACTAGCATTCTGTCTCTGGCAACTCTCCAGGTAGTTCTCCCTGCCAATTCAAATGTCTTGAAGGGGTCTTGGGGTCCCCTGCAGCTAGATCTTTAAGGTCTGTGACAAGAGTGGGCCACTCCACACCTGTTTCACTCACCCTTTCCCTAGGAGCCACTAAGTGCCAGGAGTGAGTCCTGGTGCTTGGCAACTCCATGCAGAGTTCCCAGTTTCCTCCTTTTTCAGACTTAAGGTCTGCATCCTCCCCGTATCCACTCTGAATATCTTCTTTCTGAATATCTGTTCAGCATGTGCCAGTCTACTTGATGGTGGTCTCTCTTGGGAGAAGGTCTCCTGGCTGTGCCTAGTCAGCCATCTTGGCTACTCTACTTTTTAAAAAGTGTCTTAAGGACATAAAAAGTTACTACATATTTATTTTTATTTTGAGACAGTCTCGCTGTGTCACTAAGGCTAGAGTGTGGAGGTGCGATCTAAGCTCACTGGAACCTCTGCCTCCTGGGTTCAAGTGAACCTCCCACCTCAGCCTCCTTAGTACCTAGAATTATAGGCATGTGTCATGATGCCCAGCAGAGTTTTGTATTTTTAGAAGAGATAGGGTTTTACCATATTGGCCAGGCTGGTGTTGAACTCCTGACCTTAAGTGATCTGCCTGCCCTAAAGTCTGGAATTACAGGCATGATCCATCACAACTAGCTGATATTTGTTAAACTAAAAATAACTTTTTTTTTTTTTTTTTTGAGACGGAGTCTCACTCTGTCACCCAGGCTGGAGGGCAGTGGCGCGATCTCAGCCCACTGCAACCTCCACCTCCTGGTTCAAGCGATTCTCCTGCCTCAGCCTCCTGAGTAGCTGGGATTACAGACATGTGCCACCACACCTGGCTAATTTCTGAATTTTTAGTAGAGACGAGGTTTCACCATGTTGGTCAGGCTGGTCTCAAACTCCTGACCTCGTGATTTGCCCACCTTGGCCTCCCAAAGTGCTGGTATTACAAGTGTGAGCCACTGCGCCCAGCCAAAAATAACATTTTAAGTTCCTAGGCCTCTGTAAGGCCTGCACAAGCTTGATGAGGCCTTTATAGCGACAGTAGGGGAGGGTGAGGGATCAAATGATCACTGGTTTCTTTCACACTTCAACAAGCTTTTGTTTTGTTTTTTGAGATAGACTCTCACTCTGTCACCCATGCTGGAGTGCAGTGGCATGATCAAGGCTCATTGTAGTCTCGACCTTCTGGACTCAGGCAATCCTCCTGCCTCAGCCTCCCTAGTAGCTGGGACTACAGGCATGTGTCACTATGCCTGGCTAATTTTTGTGTTTTTGGTAGAGGCCAGGTTTCGCCATGTTAGCCAGACTAGCCTCAAATTCCTTGCCTAAAGTGATCTGCCTACCTCGGTCCCCCAGATGCCGGGATTGCAGACATGAGCCACTGAGCCTGGCCTCAACAAGCCTTTATGCCAATTTCTAGCATTCGCTTTGTCCACTTCTTAAGTGAGCTAAGCTATGGAGTTCTGCAGTCTATTCCATTAGCAATTTCTAAATACACAGTAAATTATGATTAAATATGGTTATGCTGTGCAGCAGATCTCTAAATTTTATTCCTCCTGTCTAACTGAAACTTTGCACCATTTGACCAACATTTCCCCATTCCCTCCTGCCACTCAACTGCAGCCTCTGGTAACTGCCTGTCTACTCTCTACCTATGTGGGTTGGACTTTTTTAGATTCCACATATAAGTGAGATCATATAGTGTAGGTTGAGTATCCATCGTTCAAAATGCTTAGGACTAGAAGTGTTTCCAATTTTGGATTTTTTTGGATTTTGGAATCTTTGCATATACTTAATGAGATATCTTAGGAATGGGGCCCAAGTCTAACACAGAATTTATGTTTCAGATTATGTGCATAACCTGAAGGTAATTTTATACAATATTTTAAATAACTTTGTGCATGAAACAAAGTTTGTGTACACTGAACCATCAGAAAGTAAGTGTCAGGTGTGGAATTTTCCACCTGTGGCTCTCACAAAGTTTTGGATTTTGAAACATTTCAAATTTTGGAATTTCAGATTAGATTAGAGATGTTCAACCTATATTTGCCTTTTTGGACCTGGCTTATTTCACTTAATATAATGTCTTCCACTTAATATAATGTTAATCCACAGTCTTGCAAATGACAGAATGATAGAATTTTCTTCTCTTTTAAAGCTAAATAATACTCCATTTGTATATGTGTGCTACTTTTTTAAAAAATCCATTCATCCATTAATAGGCATTTATGTTGTTTCCTAAGGCATGGCTATTGTGACTAATGCCTCAGTGAACGTGGCAGTACAAATATCTCTTCGACACACTGATTGCAGTTCCTTTGGATATACATCCAGAAGTGGGATTGCTAGATCATAGTTCAATTTTCAGTTTTTGAGGGACCTCGGCTATAGCTTTATTTTCTTAAAACAAGCAAAAAAAATCACTTTAAAATTAGTTGATGGGCATGATTTTATAATTTGTGAGACTGCAGGCCATAGCCCTTGAA
Organism: Cebus imitator; assembly: GCF_001604975.1. Taxonomy (NCBI): domain Eukaryota; kingdom Metazoa; phylum Chordata; class Mammalia; order Primates; family Cebidae; genus Cebus; species Cebus imitator. The sequence continues at coordinate 449,806 of NW_016107337.1, forward strand.
AAAAAGATTAACTGAAAAATACAGAAACATTTTTTTTTTTATCCTGGAAAATGATCCATATGTTTCTATAAAAATATAACTTAACTGGCCCTTACAGGTTTTTCTTTGTCTTATATCGCTCTTCCATTTGCTATATATATATTTTTTAAGGAATTGGGTCTTCAAATAATCACTCTTTAAAATTTCTGCTTAATTCTCTTTTAATCTGCTTTATGCTTATTCAAAGCCAATTTAGAAGCTTTTTCATCCTCTATTTACTGGAACAAAGTTACATTCTGAAGTGGGAGTATTTTGGAAATGAGTTGAAGTTTAAGGGCGTAGATATCATTGACATTTTAGTTGGATGGGATTATAGGACTGACTTTTAAAATGGTTTTATCTATATTTACCACAAGGTGGTACCAGATACTCACTTGTTATCAGGAACTGAAACACTCCTGTAAGAACATTTCCATTATACTATTATTATTATTATTATTTTGAGACAGTCTTGCTCTGTCCCCTAGGCTGGAGTGCATTGGTGCGATCTCGACTCACAGCAACCTCCGCCTCCTGGGTTCCAGCAATTCTTCTGCCTCAACCTCCCAAGTAGCTGGGATTACAAGCACCCACTACCACGCCCAGCTGACTTTCATATTTTTAGTAGAGATGGGGTTTCACCATGATGGCCAGGCTGGTCTTGAACTCCTGACCTCAGTTGATCCACCCACCTTGGCTTCCCAAAGGGCTGGGATTATAGGCGTGAGCCACAATGCCCAGCCTCATTAGCTCCTTAAATTAGACAACATTTAAAGCCCCTTGAAGAAAGGTATGCTAATACATTCATAGTATTTTTTTGTGCTTGTGAAGGCTCATGTGTAAAATGCTTAATTATAAGTAGGTGCCTAACTTAAGGTTCCTTTTTATTTTTTAATTTGTTTCTGTGTATTTTTAAAAATTTCTTTTCTGTTCCTTTTTGAAAAATCATTTATTATGATAGCTTTATGCTTATTTCTACTTTGTTTTCATACAGGTTCTTCATTATTTCTGCTCTTTCATTATAGGTCATTTCTGTATCTGATTTCATTTGCTTATGTATAAAAGTTTTTATGTTTCTTCAAATTACTGTCATCTTGACTTGGGAAGACCTATTTTATTGTGTCTTTTTTCCTTTATAATCTTTGGAGATGAAGAAATACTTGAACAAGCAGACTACCTGTATGAAAGTGGAGAAACAGAAAAACTTTATCAGTTGCTAGCCCAGTACAAGGAAAGGTAAGCAATGTATGATAGGCCTTGGCTTGTGGTTTCCTCTAAATTTTTGTTATTTAACAATTAAAATGACCCTTGGTGCTTGAGGTTTTAAAAATAGTTTATTGTAGTTTTTACTTCAAAATATTTCTTAGAGTTTATAATATACTATTTGTTTCTTATATTAAATGTTGCATGTATCTCACTGATTTAGAAAAGATGGTTCTGCTTAGTCTGGCAGAATGCTGAAATTTCTATTTTTTATTTTTCCATTTTGCTTTAGATCATACAGGATAGTTATTGAATATATGTTTACTCTTTCCAGCTATATTGTATATTTCTCATTCCTTTTAAAGCAATTTTTTATTGGTATAGATTAAATGAATTCACTGAGATTTAGGATAATTGTATGCCACCATTGAATGGTAACTGTGTATCACTTCGTATATTTCTCATTCCTTTTAAAGCAACTTTTTATTGGTATAGATTAAATGAATTCACTGAGATTTAGGGTAATTGTATGCCACCATTGAATGGTAACTGTATATCACTTCAGAAGCATAGTCTTTCAGAGAAACCAAAAATACCCGTTTTTCTATTGTTTGTATTAGATTGTATGTTTAGTGTAGAATATGAGCGCGCACTCATTTTTGGGAGGAGTGTGGAGTGAGAGAAAGACTCAACCCTAGAAAGTAAGTCATATGGCCAAATAGCATTTCCAGATCACTAATCTACCTCATCTGCTAAACTAAAACTATTGAGTCATTTTCATCTGCCTTTTTTAGATTTTCGAAACAGTTCTCACCCCAGGACTCATCAGTTTCACTTTCTAGATATCTACAGGATTGATCTTTTCTTATCCATTCTCCCCTCAGTAATTCAAGGTGGCTGGTTTGGCATTTTATTGTCATTTCAGTGATAACTTGAAAAATAAACTATGAGATAGCTACTCCATATTCATTAAATAATAACTATCTTAATTAACCTTTAGCTTCAAATTTTCATTTTTTGTTAAAAGGCAAACATTTAATAAAAAGGTATTTAATTTTTATAATTATTTCTGTCAGTTGTGGTGGTTAATACTTTATTAACCATTTCTTATGTAATTATATGGAAATGGCAGTTCTTCAAAGCATCCAATGCTCGTACTTGAAATAACCCATGCATCATGGGTATTCAAACATAGGATTTATTTTGAGATTACATTATATTCAGCCATTCATTCATTAGCAAATACTTGTCATATACCTATTGGGTGTCAGAAACTGTATTTGGGACTAGGGATTCAGCAGTTTTGTATTTTTACAGCATGACCCTGTCTATAAAATTTATGTATTTTATGATACTGTATGAACTACTCAGTGAGCTATTTGAAACACAGTGCCAGTAAGGCCAAGCCTCAGGTTAGTATGTTGAGTTTTATAGGGCAAGTGTTTAAAGAATTCGAATACAAAGATATTTTTGAAGGAAGTCAGTAGTTTAGGTACTAGAAGTAAGTTAATACTTATGAATATTAGATATTTTTTATAGGAAATTTTAGCAAGTTTTATATGAAAGAAAATATTAATTTAGGATTATTAATAATGGCTTTTGATGCCATGTTGCTAGCTTCCTAAGCTGAAAGACCATAATGGATTTATTAGTAATGTAACCCTTAACAATTTTTAAATATGAGCTAAAATGGTGGTTTTATATTTTATTTCAAATTAGTGAAGACGCAGAGTTACTGTGGCGTTTGGCACGGGCATCACGTGATGTAGCTCAGCTTAGCAGAACTTCAGAAGAGGAGAAAAAGCTATTGGTGTATGAAGCCCTAGAGTATGCAAAAAGAGCACTAGAAAAAAATGAATCAAATTTTGCAGCTCATAAGGTGAGTTGCTTAACTAGGCTATTACCATTATTTTACATTATTTTATACTTTTCTATTATCCCTAATTTACATAGGAAGAACAATTTCTCTATCTTAAGGTTTTCTTTTTAATTCAGTCTTATATCTTAAGGATACTTTCTCTATTTTAAAGAAGTAGGAAATATATTTATTTTTATAAGTTTTTCAAAGAAAAGTCTGTTTTCTTAAACCTTTGGTTTAACTTCATTTGTATTTGATAAATTACTTTTGTGAATGCTTATTTTTAAACAGAAGTTTAGCAATTTCACGAATTACCTAGATCTACATTCTTAGTAGTATAAGTGCTTCACAAATACTTTCTCATTTTCCTCATGTTATATTTGTTTTATTTAGAGGTAGGAATATAGCAGCTGGGCCACTGAGGCCTAGAATGACTTCACATGTAACTCTGCTGCTTTCAGGATTTCTTGTTGGTTCAGAACGCTTTTCAGTAAATTGTATGAGGAGACAAGGAGGTGGTGGTCATTAGCCTTCTGGATTAGGACATTTCTTTTTTTTTTTTTTTGTACAAAGTTTTTTTTTTTTTTTTTTGTACAGGCTGGAGTGCAGTGTTGCAATCTTAGCTCACTGTGGCCTCCATCTCTTGGGCTCAAGAGATCCTCCACCTCAGCCTCCTGAGTAGCTAGAACTACAGCATGTGGCACCACCCTCAGCTAATTTTTTGGATTTTTAGTAGAGATGAGGTCTTGCTATGTTTCTGGTGCTCAGGTCTTGAACTCTGGAGCTCAAGCAGTCCTCCTGCCTTGGCCTCCCAAATTGTTGGGATTACCTGGCCAAGGATTAGCACTTTTTTTTTTTTTAATCATGTTTATCCGTCTCCAGTAGAGCTCCAAGTCATATGACAACCAAATTCTATACCGGTATATTTCCAAATGCTCCTTTTAGGAGTTGGTACCCCCTCCCCAAAAAAATACTACTTATAAAGGATAAAACAGGTACACATTATTTTAAATGTTTACTGAGACTTGTTTTATGGCTCTGAAAATGGTTCATCTTTGTAATTGTGTATTCAGCTATTGTTAGGACTGTCTTATGCCATTCACGTCAAGTTGGTTGATAGTATTGTTTGAGTCTTCTAAATCCTTACTGATTTTCGTCTGCGTGTTCTATAAATTATTGAGAGAGGAGTAGTAAAATCCTCAATTATAATTGTAGATTTGTTTGTTTCTTTTTGCAGTTCTATTAGTTTTTACAGCATGTATTTTAAAGTGCTATTAAGAATGTAACATTTAGGATTATATTTTATTAGTTGACCTCTCAATCATTGTAAAATGATCTTCATTACCTCTACAAATATTCTTGGTTTTTTGTTTGTTTGTTTGAGACAGTCTTTCTCTGACACCCAGGCTGGAGTGCAGTGGTGCAATCTTTGCTCACTGCAACCTCTGCCTCTTGTGTTCAAGCTATTTCTCCTACTACAGCCTCTGGAGTAGCTGGGATTACAGGTGCACACCACCACGCCCAGCTAATTTTTGTATTTTTAGTAGAGATGGGGTTTCACCACGTTGGCCAGGCTGGTCTCGATCTTCTGACCTTGAGATTTGCTCGCCTTGGCCTCCCAAAGTGCTGGGATTACAGTGTGGCTAACCATTTAGTACATTTACAGTGTTGTATAACCAACACCTCTAATTGCAAAATATTGTCATCATCCCTAAGAGAATACCCTGTTTCTGTTAAGCAGTCACTTTCCACTCCCTCTTAGCTCAAACTCTGGCAAACATGAATCTCTTGTCTCTATGGCTTTATATATTCTAGGTATTTCATATGAGTGGAATCATAAGAAATTGTTGGACTTCATGGAACCCAAAGGCAGGGTGCAGTTGGGGCTTGGGAGAAAATTGGCTTGATTGCTTCAAGGCTTCATTATCTCTCCACTCTGCTGTTACCTGAGTATCTTTTTCATTGTAGACATTATTTTTTCTCCTTAGCCTAAATCTTGGAACTTTCCACAGTACCTGGGTTTATGAAGCGTGGCTATTTTAGATTCATTTCTTGGGGAAGAAACTCGGGTCGTCTCAGTTTGGGTCAGCTGTCCAACAGTGGCTGTGGAGACAAGGTCAAAGTTGACACTGTGGCAGTTCTTACTCTAACAATGCAATGTGGGAGGAGATGGGACTCCGAGAAAAGAAAATGAGAACATAAAACAGCAATCAATTACATATTCTTCTAAGCTGATACTCAGACCGTAAACATGAACCATTATCTCACTGTGTTGGTAACTTTCTTAGAAAATTGACCACTTTCTACCGTGTTATAGTTCTCTATAAACACATCCTGTCCCTGAGGGTTTTGTTTTTTTTTTATACTCACTCTGTCACTCAGGCTGGAATACAGTGGCATGATATCGGCTCAATGCAATCTCCACCTCCTGGATTCAAGCGATTCTCCTGCCTCAGCCTCCTGAGTAGCTGGGATTACAGGCCCGTGCCACCATGCCCAGCTAATTTTTGTATTTTTAGTAGAGATGAGGTTTCACCATGTTGGCCAGGTTCTTGAACTCCTGACCTCAGGTGATCCACCTGCCTCAGCCTCCCAAAGCGCTAGGATTACAGGTGTGAGCCATTGGGCCCAACCCTATCCCTGAGTTTCTAGAAGGCCATGTCTACTTTTCTTTATATATTCCATTATTAAATGTAAATAATATATATTTATTATATATTCCATTACATTTATAAATTACATTTAATACAGTTTTTATGCTCAGTAACTTTTTGCTGGATAAGAATGACTATTGAATAAATATTATACAGTTTTACCTTGTATTGAATGGAATATCAGGAATATTATTGTTCTTACTTTTTTTTCAGTGGTATGCAATCTGCCTTAGCGATGTTGGAGATTATGAAGGCATCAAGGTTAAAATTGCAAATGCGTACATTATCAAGGAGCATTTTGAGGTACTGATGAATTATTAAAGTTCATGAATTTTAAAAGTCAAATTTCTCTGTATAGATTTTTATTTTTATTATCTATTGTTATATTTCAAACTACCTGTGATAACAGTGGAGTAGAGCCATGACAGTTTGTTCTTTTTTTTTTTCTGAGATGGAGTTTTGCTCTTATCTCCCAGGCTAAGTGCAATGGCACAATCTCGGCTCCCTGCATCCTCTGCCTCCTAGGGTTAAGCAATTCTCCTGCCTCAGCCTCCTGAGTAGCTGGGATTATAGGCGCCCGCCACCACTCCCGGCTAATTTTTGTATTTTTAGTAGAGACAGGGTTTTGCCCTTTAGGCCAAGCTGGTCTCAAACTCCTGACCTCAGGTGATTCACTCACCTTGGCCTCCCAAAGTGCCGGGATTATAGGCATGAGCCATTGTGCCTGGCCAACAGTTTGTTATTTATTACAATTCTGTGGATTAACTGAGTGCAGTGGTGCTTCTACATTGGTATAGCTGAGGTCATTTAGACAGCTTCATTCACCTGAGTCCGCAGCTGAGACTACAATGTTCAAGATGGCCTCTCACCTATGAGAGTTTGTCCTCACTTGCTTTTTATCACTCAGTGGTCTAGCTCACTTCATTATAGCATGGTAGTTAGCTTCCAAGAATGAGCATTCCATAGGCAAAGATCCAATGTGCAAACTTCTAGCAAGCCTCTGCTTGCATCATACTTGGTAATATCCTGTTAATTTAAACAAGTCACAAGGACAAGCTCAATTTCTGTGGGGGGGACCAGTGACACAAGTTTCTAAGTATGGAAAGCGAAGCGTGGTCTAGTATAACAGTCTTTAACACAATTGACACACTGCTCCTTGTAGTAATAATTCTGTTTAAGATTGATAGCTGTGTATGTATCATATGTATGTTTTATTAAAAATATTTTCCTGTAAAGTTAATTATAGTAAGCTGTTAGGTGCTAAGAATTCCATAGGAGTCTGTTTATTTCTTAACATGTATGAACGTCATTGTCTCAAAAAAAAAAAAAAAACTGCCACAAAAAACCCAGCATATTTTTCTTTAGAGATTACAGGAAGAAAAATAATGGGAACATGCATAGGGATACTGCAGAATGTGCTATTTAAATAGCTTTTCATAATTTTATGGTTTACTGTCAATTCCTAGTTAATATAACAACTAGTGAAAAAGAATGCCTGGGTGTCAAGAGACCTAGCTTTTCTTGTTGAAGCATGGATAGTAATAGATACATAATAACTGACATTTTATAATGTAACGATTTGCCTGTTCTACAGCTTAAAATTCTTGAAATCAGATTACAAAATATAATCACTGGAACCTTACATTGTAATTGGCAGTGATACTTTCTTTCTTAGTGGCACATAAACGAATGGTGTGTCATTTTTGATATTTTAGATTCAGGGTAATACAGTGATTTTCTCAGTGGCATAAAGATAAATCGTTTAATTTCTCTGTGCCTCAGGATGTAGAAATAATATGACATAACTTCCAAAGTGAATAATGAAAAACTGTAGAAAATATACAACTGTATACTTTTCATTTAAAAAAAAAACAGTGAACACTATAGGTTGTAAAAAAACAATGTTTTATATAAGCTTTCAAATGCACAGTTTAAATATATTTTAAATGGCAGTATTTAGTATTTATGTATTAAAAAGATTATACTACTTCTATTTTGAATTCCATTATATATCTAAAGTGGTAAGGAATTACTATCTTTGGATTATTTTTGAAAGACCAACTACAGGAAGGATTATAAAAGAGTTTGCTGGAAAGTACCCCCTTTCAACCCGTCCCATAAGAAAACTAAACCTCTGGCCCAGCTGCCCCACTTTGTTGAACATATTAGATCTACCCTGTTTTTTTTAAAAAAAAAATACCCATCTCCAACTAAGACACTGTTTCCTGGAAATAAAGCCCTACTCTACAAAAAAGATGAAGATGGCTTATGGGAAAAGATCTCTTCTCCAGGAAACTAAAAAACAGGAATTACCAAAGAAAACACCTTCTTGGCCTGACAGAGACCATTGGTGGGGCTGGCAAGAATCTGAATTTGGAATCTACATCCATTGGGTCTTAGCTTCTCCTTCCTTCCTCTGTGTCTTTCAAATGACTTTCAAAATAAAACCTTATTTTGGCAAAGGCAAAAAAAAAAAAAGAAAATTAAACCCTAAGGCCCCAAGGCATCCATTGTGATTAATTAAATTCCTTCCTATGCATCTAAAATGATATGTTATCACTCTTAGGAAAATGGAAAAAATAGTTACTTATATAATTTTTTGTAGGGCTTAATTTTTACTGGAACTCCAACTGGGAAAGGTTGCTTAAAATTGCATATAAACACGTTAAAATACTTGTTTAATTTTTACCACAACCATATGAGTTGAGTAAGTGTATGACTTTTCTGTAAAAGAGAGAAAACTTAGTTGTGGCAAAAATATAGATTTTACAACCCATTCAAGGTCACTGAGCTGTGACTTCAATCCTGGCAGTCTGGCTTCAGAGACCATGCTCTTATAACCATTGTAAACTTTTGAAAATGTATACCTCACACATCACTAAACTGAAAGCGAAAATGTGGGTTTATAGAAAAGCATAAACTAGAAATCTTAATTTTTTTAAAAAAGAGTCTTTGAATATGATCAACATTAATCTATAAGATTTCTTTAGTGGTTTTCAATGAAATAATGGATAAAAGGAGGAACAGTTTCTTTATTCTTAGTTTATGCTTTACACTAATTCACATAGTAAGTAGAAATTAGGGAGATTCTTTCAATATATTTTACATTGTACATAATTATTCTATTAATATTCTTTTTTTCTTTTTTGAGATGGATTTTTGCTCTTGTTACCCAGGCTGGAGTGCAATGGCGCGATCTTGGCTCACTGCAACCTCTGCCTCCCGGGTTCAAGCGATTCTCCTGCCTCAGCCTTCTGAGTAGCTGGGATTACAGGCATGTGCCACCATGCCTGGCTAATTTTGTATTTTTAGTAGAGATGGGGTTTCTCCATGTTGGTCAGGCTGGTCTCCAACTCCCGACCTCAGGTGATCCGCCTGCCTCGGCCTCCCAAAATGCTGGGATTACAGGCATGAGCCACTGTGCACGGCCTTCTATTAGTATTCTATCAAGTGTTTGTTTTTTTTTCTTTTCCTTTGGTAAGTATAGATGAGGAAGTTGAACAAAATCTACGTAAAGAAGACTTTCTAAAAATTGAGTGAAAAGATTTCCAAAAAAGAAGAGACTTTTTAAAATTAGTTTTTTTCTGAAAACTAAAATGCACGTTTAGTTCTTCTTTAGGAAAGAATGACTTTTATTCCGTATTCATCTACAGTTTGCCAAGAAAGTACTTTCTTATTCATTTTTCTTTCAATCGGGAAGATACATTAAGAACTACAGATTAATTTGCAAAATTCATGTATTTCATGTTTCTTCTCATCTTGACACTTACTTTAAATGTCTGAACCTTATGAAATAGTAACCTTAATACAAGTCATTGATAGTGTATTGAAATGAATTTAATCACACAATCAGGAGGAAGAAAGTTGGTATTAATTAGAAAAATTGAAACACAGGATTGCAATTTTTTTAAAATCATGGCTTTTTCAGCAAACACTAAAGCACTTATTGGTGTTTAGAAAACAAATACAATTATTTGTTTTTCTCATTTCTTGTTAGAAAGCAATTGAACTGAACCCTAAAGATGCTACTTCAATTCACCTTATGGGTATTTGGTAAGAAAATTTCTTTAAATTAATATTTCAGTAGTAGTTAGTGTGATATTATTTTGTAGAATATATAAATATCTTCTTTTGAATATATAAAAAGATATTAAATATTTTAACATATTAGCTGACAGAATTTAGAGTGTCAAATCCATTAACTAGCACTGTAAATGTATTGCTAGAATACACTAAATTTGACTGTGACCATGTTAAACATTGTTATTCAAGTCATTTAGAAACATGTACAGACTGAAAGGACTATTCTTACTTACCATGCTAAATAAAATTAGATAAGTGTAACTGTAGTAATAGTAGAATGCCCCAAGAGGGTCTTTGTATCTTCAAAGTATGTCAGTCTTGATTAACCTGAGGAACCATATAATCTGATTTTCAGTGTCTCTCTATTTTTATGTGATTTTATGTTTACTGTAGATTATTATTTTGCTGGTATGAGGGTTTATCAAAGTGTTATGTACTTGATGGTTTAAGAGTCTATTTTGAGATAGGCCACTGTTTTGAGTATAGTCTGCAAAGCTAAATATTTACCGCCATCTAAGAAAGGTACCAGTGTAAACTGTCCTGTATCAAACTCTTAAAAAAGAGAAATACATATATTCTTCAGGTAAAGGACATATTAAACTTAACACTCACTCACTGAGAATCAGTGATAATTGAGGGGCAGCCACTAAGTCAGATGCTAGTAAGCAAACCTAAATGAAATAGCAATTTCTGCTTTAAGGACTTTAGACCCTAGTAAAAGATCTAACACTTTTTTTCCTACTTATTTCTAAAAGTTGTAAAGATCTTTGGAGGTTAGTCATTTGCCTTGCCCCTTTAAAAATGGACTTAAGTTGGTTGCTGTTACTTATAAATTTGATGTTTAGTTTTGTTATTTTTCTTGGGTAAGGTTTTTTAACTTCTCAGAGTTTTTCTTATATAAAAAATAGGGTAAATGATCCTATATTATATATAATTGTTAAAAGGAGTAAGTGACAGAATAATCAGCCCAGTACCTGGCACACTGCACTCAGTGGTAGATGTATATTATATTACTGTTATTAGTATGGCTGCTTATTATTTACATTAATCACAAAATACATCCCCAGCTAATGGATAAGTATGTCAGTCTCTGGATTACCTAGTAGCTATCATGTAAAGTACAAGTTGTTTAAACATACAGTAGAAGATTCCTTTTATAATATTAAGATGCTTACCTTTAAGAGAAAAGAATGTACAATTTGAATCTATAAAATTGTTTTATTTCTCTGTAGGTGCTATACATTTGCTGAAATGCCTTGGTATCAAAGAAGAATTGCTAAAATGCTGTTTGCATCTCCTCCTAGTTCCACCTATGAGGAGGTAGTATGATGTCCTTTGTTAAGTCAGTACCAATTTCTTAACCACAGTGCCATTCTACAGTGTTCACACATGTGGAGCTCTGATTCAGTGAGGGACTTGAGCAGTTTCTAATGATCCAATTCAACTATGTTATCACAAGGCTAAAAACTTATTATCCATGACTGGTGAGTGGTTTTCTTTTTACCCCTTTTAGGTGAGTGGCTGGTAATTCTGGAATACTGTCATCTAAAATGGCTCATGGCTAAAATCTACCTTTTCTGTTTGAAATCTAAACCATATTGAAGTCATAAAATAGAACAAGAAATACAGCAACTGTTACCTAGCATGTTTTAGGTATATTATGCATACTAACAGTCAGTTAGAAAAAGCGCATGTTAAATTAGCTGGGCGTGGCAGCATGCACCTGTAGTCCCAGCTACTCAGGAGGCTGAGGCAGGAGAATTGCTTGAACCCGGGAGGTGGAGGCTGCAGTGAGCAGAGATCACGCCACTGCACTCCAGCCTGGCACCTGGCAATGGAGCAATACTCTGTCTCAAAAAAAAAGAAAAAAAGCGCATGCTTGAGTTGATAAAAGAACACTCATTATAACTTATATTTTAAAAAGCATATGAAAGGTTCATATTCTTTCATATTTTCAAGGCCTTTTGCTTTTCCTGTTAAAAATAAAATTTTAGAGTGATTTCTGGTTAAACTTTGGGTTTACTCATCATAAGCTTTTCAGAGTAAGAAAACAGGCAATCAAAAAGCTGTACTTGTATTAGTTACATTATAACAGGGAGCTTTTTTTTTCTTTCTGGAGGCTATAGCGTAGAAATTGATGTAAAGAATACTAAGTTGTATTCTTTACACACAGTTGAGAAATACTATTATTGATATAATTATTTTTTTTGAGACAGAGTCTCACTCTGTCACCCAGGCTGGAGTGCAGTGGCACAGTTGCCGCTCACTGCAACCTCCGCCTCCCAGGTTCAAGCGATTCTTTTGCCTCAGCCTCCTGAGTAGCTAGGATTACAGGCACGTGCCACCACGCCCAGCTAATTTTTGTATTTTTAGTAGAGACGAGGTTTCAACGCCTTGGCCAGGCTGGTCTCGAACTCCTGACCTTGTGATCCACCCGCCTCGGCCTCCCAAAGTGCTGGGATTACAGGCATGAGCCACCGCGCCCAGCCGAAATATTATTAAAATAATGCATTTGCCGGGTACAGTAGCTCATGCCTGTAATCCCAGTACTTTGGGAGGCCAAGGCAGGTAGATCAGTTGAGCCCAGGGGTTTAAGACCAGCCTGGGCAACACTGCAAAAACTCTACCAAAAAATACAAAAATTAGCTGGGTGTGGTGACCTGCGCCTGTACTCCCAGCTACTCAGCTGGGCTGAAGGCTGCGGTAAGCAGTGATTGCACCACAGCATTCCATCCTAGACAACAGAGTGAGACCCTGTCTTTAAAAAAAAAATCATTCATTCTAAGGACAAAAAATATAGTCAGCTTTACTGTGTCAAATTAGTTGTTTCCTAGAAATCACATCATTAGAGCTTGCATTACAAAAACAGTAGCTTAAGTAGGACAAAAAGAATTAGAGAGTTTCAGACTCAAAATTAACATTATATGTAGGAATTTCAATAATAATGGACTCTTTAAAATTCACTAGTATAACATGAATAAATTCAGCTTTTGATTACATTTAGCTTTTACTAAAAGTCACTCGTTATAATTTAAGAGAACTGTCAAAATGGCTGAGTTACATGTGATAATGTTCTTTCCTTTCTGCACTTGATGTTACTTTGGTACAAGTTCTTTTTTTTAATTTATTTATTTTATTTATTTATTTTTAGATGGGGTTTCACCATGATGACCAGGCTGGTCTTGAACTCCTGACCTCAGGTGATCCACCCACCTCAGCCTCCTAAAGTGCTAGGATTACAGGCGTGAGCCACCGTGCGCGGCTATGGTACAAGTTCTAAGCAGCAACGAAACTGAAGTGGTCCATATATTGTTACCTTAATGATGATTTAAGTGTTACATTCAGTTTGGGTGTTAGCTCTCACTGTTGAAGAACTGACCATTATTTTAAGATGATTTACTTCCTGACTTAAATTTAATATAGGAATAGATCTTTGAGACAATGCTTTTTAAATATCATCTGTTTTAATCTTTTTCATTATGTTTGGGCTCTATTTGTGTTTTTGACAGGCCTTAGTCTACTTTCACAGGGCAGAACAAGGTAAGGTATTTTTCGTTACACATATTAATATAGTTAAAATTGTACTAATGCTGAATATATACTATAATAACAATTTCTAAAGGAAAGATGTTTATTCTTTTATACTTTCTTTTTGGTGCCAGATATTATAAAACAATTTTTACAGTCTTTATTCAGTAAACATATACTGAATGAGAAATAGGCTGCTACTGAACTGTAGTTTAGAGCTGCAGTTCTGGAATGTCCTTCATTTGAAGGCTGAATGTCCTAATTCAGTCTTCCTTTGTGAGAGGAGTCTCTGACATGGTAATTGTCTTATTCAAGACTGAGTCTCTGACATGGTGATTATCATATTCAAGACTGTACATATTGGCCAGATGTGGTGGCTCACACCTGTAATCCCAGCACTTTGGGAGGCTAAGGCAGGAGAATCACTTATGTCCAGGAGTTTGAGACCAGCCTGGACAACATAGCAAGACCTCATCTCTGCCAAAAAGTAAAAATTAGCCAGGTGTGGTAGCACACACCTGTAGTCCCAGCTATTCAAATGGCTGAGGCAGGAAGATCACTTGAGACTAGGAGTTCTAGGCTACAGTGAGCTTTGATTGTGCCACTGCACTATAGCCTGGGCCACAGAGTGATACCTGTCTGAAAAACAGAAAAGATTATGCATCTCATTAGAGGCATTTAGTAGGAATTCTGCTATTTAGCCAGGCTAGTTCTATTGCAGATACTGTGAAAAAGAGTTTCAGGTTATGCTTGTTTTGAAAAAATGACTAGTCCTATAAAACTGTCACCAGCCCATCCTAAATTTATCCTTTTTAATATTCATACACTAAGGCGGGGGGATAAGAGACAAAAGTATATGTTACCAAATAGACCATAAAAACCATTTAAATATATTCTGTAAAACGTAGAAGAAAATTAAGAAGATATCATGTTTATCAAATTTGAGATCCTACACATAATGGACTTGTTCAGATGCTTTTATGATACCAGTTTTTTTTAAAAACATATCCTCTACAGAATTTTATCAGTGTTACATATCTCTGTAATTTATCAATTATGATTTATTCATTACCTTCTATTGATACCCTCTTATAATCATACTGTTTCACATATCATGAATATGAATCTAGGAATGACCTTTTTATTTTTAAAAGGGACTTAAAAGTTAATTACAAAGTAAAAATAAAGGACCTTAGAGACTTAAGGATTCGGGGTGTTGAGAAAAACATGGTCCTGCCCTCATGGAGCTAAAATAATCCTTGGTAACTTCAGTCATTCTTCAGTGATCTGACCTTATTTCTTTCTGTTCCATATTTAGTTCAGAAACACCTCCTATGACCTTAGTATCTTTTATTTTTCCAATGAGACTTAACACTCAATACTATGAAAATTTACATGTCTAAGACTGTAAATTCAGAGAAGATGGGGACTTTGTCTTTTAGGCTCACAATTGCACCCTCATTACTTGGCACAATGCTTGGCCAATTTGTTGAATGACTTGAGTAAACAGATGAATGATTGGATGAATGAATATATGAATATATTTAACCCCAGGACAACCTAAGTATATCAACATAGCATCACACAAATCTGCTCAAATAAAAGAAGTAAAACAATTTTAGGTAAGGAACAAATGGAGTTAATTATTAATTGTATACAGGAAAACGTATTCCTTGAATACAGAGGATCTCAGATTGTTAGGAGGAAACTGTGTGAAGCATTAAGTGGGTGAGATAGTTCCATGCTTCATTCATGGTCTCCATTGTTTTTTTTTGTTTTTTTTTTTGAGAGGGAGTTTCGCTTTTGTTACCCAGGCTGGAGTGCAATGGCGCAATCTCGGCTCACTGCAACCTCCGCCTCCTGGGTTCAGGCAATTCTCCTGTCTCAGCCTCCTGAGTAGCTGGGATTACAGGCACGCACCACCATACCCAGCTAATTTTTTGTATTTTTAGTAGAGACGGGGTTTCACCATGTTGACCAGGATGGTCTTGATCTCTTGACCTCGTGATCCACCTGCCTCGGCCTCCCAAAGTGCTGGGATTACAGGCTTGAGCCACTGCGCCCGGCCTGTTTTTTTTTTTGTTTTTTTTGTTTTTTTTCAGCACTTCAAAGTTTGTATATCTAGTAAAGCATTCCTATATTACATTTAGTTGTGTTCTTGTTTCTCCTTTTCATTATAAAGTTGAAAACAGCGGAGGTTTTGTTTCATTCTCTATGCTTAAGTATAGCTGACATCCAGTAAATGTTGATCGAATGTGTATATATCATCATCATGATTTCATTCCCTTATTTAGCAGATATATATTGAATGTATGTTATGTTTCACACACTGTTGTAGGCACTTGGGGTACAGTAGGGAACTAAAGAGATCAAAAAGAATATCACTATCCTCAAATAGCATACATTCTATCAGGAGCTTCAGCTTCTCATCTATAAAATGGAGATATCCACATATAAAATTGTGAAAATGAGAAATGTGTATAATACAGTGCCTGGCACATTTGTAGATATTCATTAAATGGTAATTATTATTTTATAAATATATTTGTTTGAGATATAAACAGTTGAACAAAAGAGAATTCCCATTAGTCTCATCACTTATTGACCACACAAATTTATTGAAATTTAGACCCCAGAATCAAACCTTTAAAAATAAAAGCAATACTCTTTCATCTGAGATAATTTTTTCTTTCCTATGTGCAGTGGACCCAAACTTCTACAGCAAAAACTTACTTCTGTTAGGAAAGACATACTTGAAACTACACAACAAAAAGCTTGCTGCTCTGTGGCTAACGAAAGCCAGGGACTATCCAGCACACACAGAAGAGGATAAACAGGTAAAACATCTCCCGTAAAGTAAGGCAGAAAGGTTTTGAGGCACTATTAAATGGTGAATTAAGAACTTCTTTAAAAGTGTAATTTAATTGTCTAAATGCATAATATTGCTGAAAACAAGTGTGTTCATTTCAAGTGTAAGTTCGTTGGCATTTATATTTCTACACAGGAAATGTTTAGTTACTATAATCAAGCAGATGTTATGGGTTGCCTGCTATAATACAGAATTATTCCTATTTGACACACATGGCAGATTAAGATTTCTAAAACATGAAAGTGTGTACCAAACTATAAGAGCTGAGTCTCATCTGGTCACTGTTAAGAAGTTTTATTGTTACAATGTCCTATCCGGTTTTTGGAAACTCTTAGAAACTTAAATTTATAACATGTATTTTTCCATTTTAGATACAGACAGAAGCTGCTCAGTTGCTTACAAGTGTCAGTGACAAGAATTGAGAACTTTTCAGAGAAGATGTATGAAATAGCTAATAAACGCTGCCTTTTCGTTGAATTATAAAGTTCACATATGAAGCATAACTGTTCTGTGGCTTTTGAAATGTTGTGACCATTTAACAGTGTAAATATAAAAAATTCTAGGTTTCTTCACAAATAATAAGGTAAGAGAAATAATTGCTGTAAGAGTGGTAGAAATAAATCTCCATGGCTCAGGCAGAGAGACTATTTTGCATCTTGGATACCAGCAATGTAAAATAGTATGAGATTTCTAAGGATTGATCACATTGGGATGGGAGATCAAGCAAAGAAAGCTTTGTAGAGGAGGGGAAATGGATCTATAGGGGATATACAGGGGGATGGATTTTCAAGTTGGACTGATTCTAAGTTGAGATCTTGCAGAGAAGTTGTGGTGAAAAAGTTAGGATGTTGTGGGTTCTTGGCATAAAGTAGTAAAATGATTAAAAATATATGTAATTGGAGCTAACCTGTACAAAGAAAGAACTAAGTCAGGAGAGGACTGAAAATGGAGTGGTTTTCTTTTTTCTTTTTATTTTTTTAAGACAGAGTCTCACTCTATCACCCAGGCTGGAGTTCAGTGGTGCAGTCTCGGTCCACTGCAGCCTCTGCCTCATAGGTTCAAGTGATTCTCCTGCCTTAGCCTCCTGAGTGGCTAGGATTATAGGGTTGCCCCACCAGACCTGGTTAACTTTTGTATTTTTGGCACAGATGGGGTTTTGCCATGTTGGCCAGGCTGGTCTCGAAATCCTGGCCTCAAGTGACCCACCTACCTTGGCCTCCCAAAGTGCTGGGATTATAGGCATGAGCCACAGTGCCCAGCCAGTTTCCTTTTTTAAATATGGTGTAGTCTCATGGTAGATTGAATTTGTAATCAAAGTCAAAGTTCCATTCCCTAATGGAATGGAAGGAAGACAAAACTTAAGAGTGAAATGGAATACTAAGAAGGCAGGACTGTTCTACTCACTTGAGGCTGGAGTGGCACCACTGCAGATCTTTAAGTTTTATAATAAAAAGGAGTA
Source organism: Cebus imitator (assembly GCF_001604975.1). NCBI lineage: Eukaryota > Metazoa > Chordata > Mammalia > Primates > Cebidae > Cebus > Cebus imitator. The sequence continues at coordinate 467,478 of NW_016107337.1, forward strand.
TCTTGAATGCCACTTAAAGAAAGAAAGACTGTGTGTGTATGTGGATTTTTCCCAAAGTATTTGGGAATTGTAATGTTACAATGAATTGTATGGGTATGTACCATTTATCATGTACATTTTAAAACAAAAAGGAAACCTGAGAATAGTGATTTTTGTACACCCATCTCTTAGATTCAACAGTTTTGCTGTACAGGTTGTGTATCCCTTATCTGAAATGCTTGGAGTAGAAGCATTTTGGATTTGGGATTTTTTTCAAATTTTGGATTATCTGCATACACACAATAAGATAATCTTAGAAGTGGTGGGACCCAAGTTTAAACAGAAAATTCACTTGTTTCATATACACCTTATGCACATAGCCTGAAGGTAACCTTAGACAATATTATTTTTAATAACTTTGTGCATTGAGAAAAAGTTTGTATACATTGAACCATCAGAAAGCAAAGTTGTTGTTACCTCAGCCACCCACGTGGGCAATTTGTGGTTGTTTGATGTCACCATCATTCCTGTGCTACCAATAAGCAGTCATTTTCTTATGCTTATTCACACATAAATACTTGACAGTAAAAAAATATGACATAACTTGCATGGGAATAAGGATATCCGGTTAAAAAAAATATGACATAGCATTGATACAGTGAAAAAATAATGTGGTCAGGGTAGCTAAGCAACAGTAGCATCACCAGAAACTTGCATCAACTGTTAAACGGCAACAACAATGGCAGGCTCTCAGTCTCCACTTAAGATGCTATATTTTATCTTTGTAGGTGAGGAGAAACAGAAGCAGTTGAAGGGTCAGGAAGTGGGTCTTTCTAGGGATGTGGTGGCATTCTGCTGGGTGGCTTTTTAAAATGGGTTTTTTTTTCTTTAGGGAGACCGAATAAACTGTTGTTGTGCACCTGTTTTGACTGACCTGTTACATCAGGCCAGATGTGGAATTTTCTACTTGTAGCTTCATTCTGGCACTCAGAAAGTTTTGGATTATGGAGCATGAATTTCAGATTTTTGGATTCAGGGATGTTCAACCTGTATTTATATATACATGTGTGTGTCTGTGTGTGTACAGACACATACATTACTAAACCTTTTGAAATTAATTGCAAGCATCATAATAGTTCACCCCTAAATGTTTCAGCACGCATTTTCTCAGAATAAAGATATCTTCCTAAATAAAAAGCATTATCATAACTAGAAAAGTTAACAATAATCTAACATCATGTAATATCTACCCATATTCAAATTTTCTCAAATGTCCCAAAATGTCTCATGCTTTTTAAAATCAGGATCCAGAGATTATACATTACATTTGATATGTTGCTAATCTTTCAATCTAAAACAGTTCCCCATCTTTTTCTTCTTGGAACATTGACTTTTTGAAGAGGCCAGTCCAGTTGTCATAGATTCTCTCTCATTCCAGATTGGCCTAATTGACCATACTTTGAGAACTGCTGTTCCATCTTATTTCCAGGACTCAAATTAGTTCTATTAGATCTTTGCCTGACTTTCATATTTATCACTTAGCAATTTTTCTTTTAGACTTTTTGTTTCATTTTCTTGGCTCTTTTCATCTATATTTTCCATGTCCCGTATTTTACCTTTGGTTGAGTCTATTCTTTCTTAAATACTTTGATTGCCTTCACTTCTGAGATCTGTTTATCTCCTTTTCCAAATTTTTTTCCTGATTTTACCCAGTCATTCACATCTGCATTTTGTTTGTCCAGTTCTGAGTTTTTAAGTTGCTATTTTGGATTTTTTTCATATCTATTTATTTAATTCACATATTGTGTTAAAGTTTACTCTCTTCTTTCTCATTTTCAGTTTTCTCTTTAGAGTGACTTTATTTTTTTTTTCCTAGGAATGTAATTTTATGTTGAGTTACCAGCAATACTAGGTCATCAAATGGGAAGGGGGAAAGGATCTGGGTTAGTTCAAGAATACTTTTTGCTAAGTTTTTATTTTTGTGAGATATCAGTAATAAAGCTTTTTATGGAGGTGAAGTTTTACCTCCTGATTCCTTAAGAGAACTTTAAAAAATATTTTTACTTTCAAATAATTATAGATTCACAAATTGGAAAAAAAAATCAGAGGTCCTGTGTACCTTTCTGTCAGCCTGTCCCAGTGCTAAGATTTCATATAACCGTAGTACAATAGCAAAACCTGGAAACTGACATTGATACAGGCCACAGACCTTATTTAGATTTTACCACTTTTAAATGCTCTTGTGTGTATAATTGTATGCAATTCTATCACATGTAGATTTTTGGTAACTTGCCACCATAATCAAGATACAGACCTGCTCCATCGTTGCAAAGATCCCTGGTGCTCTTCCTTTATAGTCACACCCATCCACCTCCCTCCCCCACCATCCCTAACTTAAACACTAATCTCTTCTCCATAATTTTGTTATTTCAACAATTTTATACAAATGGAATCAATCGTACAGTGAGACCCTGTGACATTCTTTTTTCACTCAGCATAATCCCTTGAGACCTAAATTCCATCAATAGTTTGTTCCTTTTTAGAGTTGACTAGTATTTCATTGTATGGGCATACCATATCATCCATACATGGAGGGGCATTTAGGTTATTCCTGATAACTGGTTATTACAAATAAAGCTGCTATAGGCATTATATGCAGGTTTTTATGTCTACTTATCTCTCTGGAATACATGCCCAGGAGTGTGGCTACTGGGTCCTTTTATCTTCATTTTTTTCCCCTTTACTCTCTGAGGGTAGGTTTCTTCTGCAAGGCATGGTGCCTTCCCAAGATTCTGATTCTGTGCACTAAGTCTCTTCCGTTTGACTTCCCAGGAGCCTGATTCCCCACATGTCACATTGGTTCTTGACATTTTCCCTCTAAGGGTGAGACTCACTACTGAGAATGAACCCCAGGAATCCCTTACGTTCTCCTTCCTGTACAGTCCCCACCTGATTCTGTTCTTGTGTGCATTCCAGAGCTGACTGCTGGCTTGAGATGCTTATTTTCTCACATACATGTTTATAGAAGTTGGTAATACTGTCTTCTAAGATATTACATAAGTAGGCGATATCTCTCCCTTATAGAGGTTTCCTTCCTTTCTTTTGAGCATGTGAAAAGAACGCTGAATTTGGAAAATGGCCATGATCCTATAAGAACCTAAAAGCTCTCAATTTCTTGATGGCAAAGTTAACTGAGTTAACTAGGGGCTGTGTACTAGCTGTGGATGTTGTAAAAATGACTTCTCTCATAAACTTTGCTCATCTATAAAATAAGCATCATTAAAGAAACAAAAAACCCACCAATTTCACAGAGTTGTAAGGAATAAGAGAATAATTTACGTAAAGGATTTACCATGAGATAATTGCTATTATCTCTGATTTTGTTCTTGGTTGAAAACTGAGGAGATAAATTTTGCAATTTAAGAGATGTCACTTTTGGACTTAGATCAAATCCCCAGTTTACCTAAAGTTTGGCTTTTAAGGTCAACTAATTAAGTGTTACAGGAGAACTGTTGTGTTATTTCAAAAAAAGAAGATATTACTTCTGCAACATCCACCAAGTTTTTTTAGGTTCAACCAAACAAACATTCAGACTTAACAAGCCTACAGTAGGCTATATTTGGCACCACTTTACTCAGAAGGCTATAGGACAGGAACCACAGCTCGCCAGCAGGGCAATTTTAAACCTCCTTTCAGAAGACGGTTTCCTAATAGCAGTCTATGCTAGGGTATCTCCTAGGAGATGACAGTCTCCTAGGACTATCATCTCCCCAGGTAACAGCTCAGGGTACTCTTTAAAGGACACCCAGTATAGGAGTTTTCCACTCAGGTATGCCCAAAGCTATGGCTTTCTATCATGTATCTGGAGATTTCCCAGTCCAGATGTAACTTACCAGTCAGGGGCCATGTTTCCCAGAAGCAAAGTTGCCTGGCAATACAGTTGACACATACCATCCTCCTATTTAGTTTTCGGGGTAGGAAGAGCTAGATAGTTAACAGAAGTCATCAGGGGAAAAAGGTTTTGTTAACCTGTACATTTTCAACTACTTGGGAAGTACAGGCGGGAAAAAACCCCAAAACACGGGTAAGCTACTTTCCCTGGAAAAAAACAAACAACTAAACTGATCTAATAGAATGGTGTTGGGCCTGTGATCCACTCCCTGGGCCATTTACTGGTGGTGGGGGCGGGGGAGCCACCAAAATGAAGTAGCAACATAAACCTGTCTCTGAGCCTCCTTCTCTTGTCTGTTTCCTCATGAACTGTGTTTTGGGCACAGAGAATCTTCTTGCACTTTTAATTTCTTTCTGGTTGATCCAGCACAGAACAGTAATGGGAAGGGAGAAGAGAGAGAAGGTGAGCGGGGACCATTATTTCATTAGTTTTTCTGACTGCTACTAGGTAGATAAATCAAGACAGCTCTGCCTGGAGGTCTTGGATATCTATAATTGGGTGTGAAAACTGGATGACCCTGATGAATTCTCCAAAATAAAGCTGGTTTGGTCTCTTGTAAAGCTCTGTGTAGCCTCACCTGGTGAATCTTAATTTCTTGAGGAGAGAGACCAGTACCCTGAAAACCAACTGGAAGGCCACCTTCTTAAGTCAAATCTGCTAAATCATACCTGTGAATGATAGTCAAAAACTTCTGTCATAGCAAAATTTATATAGCGGTGGTACCATTTGTAATTCTAGTACTTAATTTTTTTATGGTATAATTAAGGCAGTCCTTTTTCAAGAGCAGTTAACTCTCTATCACGTAAGCTGTCTTATACATTAGAATTTTTTTAATTCTTTAGGCTTGAAAATAACCAGTGTCTACAATTAGGATTTGGAAAAGGAGTCTATTCACCAAGCAGATTACTGCCTTTCTTTCACCTTTACTATGAATTCTGAATAAAATACAGAACACACTCTCAATTAATATGTAGAAAAATAAAATTTTGGCAAAACAACACTGTTTATGGAAGTTAAAATGTATACTGGTTTTTTTTCTGTATGTACTTAGCAGTGATATATTTATAGGCAACACATTCTAAGAAGTCAGTTCCATGGCTATAAAAAATGTTTAAGTTAATGAAATTTACAGTGCATATTAAAAGCATGATACAAATGGAAATTTAAAATTTTGTATTAGGAAGCCCAGTTTGCTAAAAATGGCACTAATATCATTAACATCAGATTTTAATTTGTTACACATTTTTCTAATTCAGCAGAGGCCTTATGATGAAAAACAATGAAAAAGTGTTACTTAGGACAAAAATAATTATCTATATCAAAAGGGGGAGACCCAAAAGATTTTTATGTGCTTATTTAATTCAGATAAGAGCTGTTATGAATTTGAGAGAAATGAAGATATTCAAACACTAACAGAAAATCATTAGCCTCATATTTGTTAGAGCATTCAAATGTTTATGTAACTCTTCAATCCATCTGGCTTTATAAAATCAAAACTTTGAACACAAAAAACGTGGCAGAGTTCACATTACTTTTTATATGTTCCTAAGTATGAAATTGCATCAATTTATTATGAATTAAATTTTGAAGAACACAGATTTTAAAACGAAGTACAAAAGTGCCTGATTCTTTTTAATTCCACAAATACCTAGCATCCCAAAATAACACGTAAACAGACTTCTATGCTGCTCAATGAATCCTTCCAATTTCGATAATAAACTAAATAGTATCAGATCTAGTATATGAGTTTCATGTGTAAGTTACGGTTTTATCCATTGCTTTGACAATATTACTGATGTAATAGGGAAAAATTTTTCAACTATTTATTTAAAACAATCTGACAGGTTCAAGCACCTATCTTCAGAAAAGCCAGCAGCATTTTTTTTTAAAACATATTCAAAGTAAGATTTGGCCTAAGCCCTTAATACCTTCCTGAATAGCCATGCAACTAAACACCCTTGGGAGATGTTACATAAGGGAAAGAAGAACATGGAGCAATTTGCACTTTTTCCCCTAGATAATGTTAACAAGATAAAGCAAATCCAGATCTTTATGAATGAACGGCTGTCATGTTTAATACACTTGGAGCTCTATAAAACTAGAGCCACTATCATATATGCTTATATAGATATATACGTATTTTTAATAAAGTCTCTCACTTGCTTGAAAATTTAAGGATGATCTTTTTCCTGGTCAGTCATTTCAAGGGAACAATAAATAAAGTAGAAAAGGATGAACTGTTTTGCATATTTCTGTGGAAAAACGGAAAACATACTTTTGAGAGGTTTGAAAAATTCACTGTACAGAATAAACAGCTTATATACACTATCTGTGCAATTTTTCTTGGCTGGGGTATTTAAATGCAAGAGCTCCTCCAAAATAAGAAGCCACATTCATTCTTGTCCAAATCCTTCTGTCTCTTCTATTGCAAAGAGAAGTTTTTCCTTTAGTTGTTCATAACTCTTATATGGTGGTAGGTCCAAGCGATTAAAACTGAACAGAAACAAAAACAAAATCAGATATTTTCAATAAATTGAAAAAAATTCTAAAAGAATATTTTTCAAAGCACACAGAAAAAGCTGAATGGATATGTTAATACATATTATATATGTAAAAATTTTGCTGGAAGTATTCTAACAGACAATTTACTACTATATTACTTAATTGGTATATTAACATTTCTTAAGTTTCTTAAAGCAATCCAAATTTAAGACTTACATATAAAAACTATTTTAACATCTCCCAGAGAAAAATGGAATTACAAATATTAAGTATAGCAATATGGATAAAGACTGGAATTTTTTTAATAAAGCATTAATTTTCTCTTTACTGTTCCTGTTACATGTGTCACGAGTCCTCCTAACTTCTCTTAGGATAAGAGTCCATTTCATTCATCCACTCACTCATTCATCATTCATTTACCTAGAATCTTTATATAACAGATACTGTTCTAAAAACTAGTGATACAATAAAGAAAGCTAAGATCCCTGTCTTCGTAGTATTTACATTCTGGGGTGGAGACAGTCAGTGAACAAATACATACGTTTGTCTTTTCAAATAATCTAACCACATATAAAATGCTTCTAAAATGATACATTTTCCAGTCTTGCCTGACTCAAATAATTCCATTCTGGGATTAACTGATGAAAAATTTTAAAATACTGAAAAATGCTTAAAATAACAGTGTATTTTTCAGTTTAGAAAGGTAGAATAACATTTCATTTTGAGAGGTATAGCAGTGAGTAGCTAGATGAGGATCTGGGTGTTCAGGGTTTTGGTCCCCACAGTAGCAGTGACTAATGAGGTATCTCTGAGTAAGAACCCTTCTGTACCCTCATTTTCTCATGTGGAAGAGTTTTAGAGATTACCCAGGTATCCTCTTGCCACTCCCACCACTTTCCATGTGCCCTTGACCCTCCCCTGTCAGTCAGGAAACCTGAAAATTAAGAGCCTTTGAAACAAGGCAGCTAATTAGAACAGAGTTGTTCTAAGACTGTATTATTGTCTGTATTTTAAAAGAAGTTAAAGATACTAATAGCAGCAATTAAGTAGACCATATGTTGCTCTCCCCTTTATACTTCAAGGTAGAATATGATAGCAAGGTCAGAAAAAAATATTTTTTAAATACTTCCTATACAGGACAACCAATCACTTTCTGTTCTCTTACATCTTTCATATATAGCCTTTGCCAAATTCTGTCATTCTGTCATATATTCCATATTTTCTCCTGGTTATTTATTTAGAGATAGGGTCTGGGTCTGTCGCCTAGGCTAGGGTGCAGTGGCACTGTCTCGGCTCACTGCAACCTCAACTTCCCAGGCTCAAATAATCCTCCCACCTCAGCCCCCAGAGTAGCTGGGAGTATGGGTGCATGCTACCGTGGCCATTTTGTAGAGATGAAGCTTTGCCATGTTGCCCAGGCTCCTCCTGATGATTTCTACTGCCACTACATCCCTCTGTACATACTTCCCCATCATCTCTTATCTGGATCATCAGAGAATTTCCTGCCTACTGAACTGTGAGTCCATTTTGTTTTGTTTCTTTTTTACTTTTTGCTAAAAAGACATACAGTTTATGCCACTCTTCAAAAACCTTTGCTGCTTTTGAGTTACTATGGGTGGGGCGGGGGCTGTGGTAGGGAAATTAAGCTTATGCTCTTTACCATCAACTTGGTCCATGCTCTCCCGAGCATACCACCCTTGCTTTTCTGTGACCCTGCTCTCTATGGTCTAGAATATACTTTTCATCAAGAACTAGACCAAATGCTACAACTTCCTCTTTAAACATCTTAACACGGATAATATCCCTATCCATAAGCTCCCTTTATTTCTGCTTTAGCATCTATTTTAATCTACTCTGGATTAGGACTGACTGGTTTCTCTCTTTAGATTCTAAAATTCACGAGGGCAGTCATCTCTGTACTCCCATAAGGCTGATCTGTTTCACACAGGGTTGACATTTAGTAAATGTTGAGTTGAAAAGCATGAAAGTGGGTTACTTGAAAACATCCAAAACAGGCTTCTGTTTTAAAACACTGGCTATTATGTTTTGTGCTGTTTTACAAAAAGGCAGAGACATGCTAAAATCGATTCTGCTTTCTTCAGTCACTGACCCCAAGACTATACCTTGAACCCTGCCATCACCAGTAAAGGAAGTTTCTAATTTAAAAATCCTGTTCTCTTACCATGTCTTTCCAGTTTATTTCAATTAAAATGACAGCCTGTTGACCCATGACTTCATCATCCTATCTTGTCCTGTCCTCAGCCTCTTGTTCTTTTTGCTTTATCTACAGCCCATCACTATAATTACTTTAGAAATCATGGTCCATCATTATATATTATAAGATATTTGTATTTTATTTGTATTTATAAAAGTATTTGCAAATAATTTTATTTTTCATTTATTTTGAGACAGAGTCTAGCTCTATATCCCAGGCTGGATGGAGTGCAGTGGCGCAATCTCGGCTCACTACAACTTCAGTCTCTGGGGTTGAAGTGAATCTCCTGCCTCAGCCTCCTGAGTAGCTGGGATTACAGGCATGCACTGCCATACCCAGCTACTTTTTGTATTTTTAGTAGAGATGATGTTTTACCACATTGGCCAGGCTGGTCTCGAACTCCTGGGATCTGCCCACATCAGCCTCCCAAAAGGGATTACAGGTGTGAGCCACATCACCCATCCTACAAATACTTTTAAATCTCACACCTCTCCCTCTTTTGAATTAACTAATCAACTGAAATTCTGATGAACCCAACCTTCAGCTTTCTTTTTCATTTCACCTTAACTACTAAAAATTGCTGGGGGGGAAATAATGCATTCAAGTAGGTTGTCACTTCAAGTGTACTACTAATCCAAGTGCACAATCCAATTTTGCCTAGCAATCTTAGCCATGTTCCTATAATCAATACGTTCCTATTCTCTAACAATTCTCCCAATTCCTTTTTTTCTTTCAAAAGTTTTTCCTTTTTCACTCTTAGCCAGTGAATTCTCCCTATATTTTGAGAAAACAGAAATCAATGGGTGGTTATTACCTTCTCTTCACAAAATTTGAAATCTATTTTAACTCTCCCCTTGCCTCAAAAATCTCTCAACACACACACACACACATGTACGTGTACATATTGGATCTACCGCTTTAATCGAAGCCAGAGGTCTTCAAATTTTGGTCACAGGATCCCTCTTCACTCTTAAGCATATTGTCAACCTCGGCTAGGAGTGGTGACTCATGCCTATAATCCCAGCACTTTCAGAGGCCAAGGCAGAAGGATAACTTGAGTCCAGAGTTTAAGACTCACCTGGGACAACATCGCAAGACTTTATCCCTACAAAAAGTTTAAAAATTAGCCAGGCATAGTGGTGTACGCTGGTTGTCCCAGGTACTGAGGAGGCTATGGCGGGAGGATTGCTTGAACCCAGGAGGTTGAGGCTGCAGTGAGATGTGTTGTGCTACTTACTAACCAGGGTAAGACGGCAAGACTGTCTTGAAAAAAAAAATTTCTAACTCCAAAGAGCTTTTATTTATGTGAATTATAGTTACTGATACTCACTGGATTAGTAGTTAAAACAGAAGTTTAAAAAATACTCATCTTGATATGAAAATAAACATTAACATTTTAATGGGAAAAACCCAACTACTTAAGAAAAAAATGGTGGAAAGAATGACCTTGTTTAATAGTTTTCTATAGTAATAGAAAACATCTGGATTCTAATCTATGGCCCCACACAGATAAATAGAAAGTGGAGATATGCTCTACCCATCTTGTCAGGTAATTATGGATATTATTGATACCAACTAAATTTGACAAATGTATGCACAAAATGGGTTTGAAATCAAGTCAAAGAACTCTCTGTACTTCATTACACGAAGTCTATTGTTTTCTGTTACACTTTGTTTTTGGTTTTATTCTTTTTGAGATGGCCTTATTCTGTCACCGACTAGAGTGCAGTGGTGTGATCATGGATCATTGCAGCTTTGACTTCCCTTGCTCCAGTGATCCACCTCAGCCTCCAGAGTAGCTGGGACTACAGGCTGCACCACCACACCTGGCTAATATTTGTATTTTTTGTAGAGAGAGGGTTTCGCCATGTTGCCCAGGCTGGTCTCGAACTCCTGAGCTCAAGTGATCCTCCCACCTTGCCCTTCCAAAGTGTTGGGATTACATGTGTGAGCCACTGTGTCTGGCCTCTCTCTTGCACTTTGAACAGATCTTTTACCCATTCGTCATTTTGTAACAGTCATTGTAGCATTCACTGGTCATTTGAAAATAATGGCTTATCAAATTATAAAGATTTTCTAAATGTTGACATTTAATTATATAATAGAAAAAAAAATCACATTTGTTAAAATACCACTAATCTCATCAAAGAAGGTCTTCAGAAGCTGTCAAGCTCATGGTGGTAATTATCACCACCAACAAATGCCTGTTGTTTTCCTTAAAATGACAAGCTAACTTCATTACTTCTCAAGAAAATGTCTGCCAAATACCCAAATCTACATAAACTGTTGCTGGGTCATTTTTTTCAAGTAAAAACAGTGTTCCATAAAAGAAAGCAAATTAGTTCAGATTTCAACTCCAACAACTGCCCAAAAGCTTTCCTTCAAGAAAATCACTCTCTGATATGCACAAGTGCTATTTCAAGACTATTCTGTCACACAAATGTTAAAAAACCATATACTCAAGCATCAAGATTAAATATAGTAATTTTTACTGCTTTATAAAGAACTTCAGTGAACCTGCCTTTTTGCTTTTTTTTGCTTTAAACCTCAAGTGTATGGAGTTGAAGAATACAGAGGTAGCAGTTTGGTGCCATTGTCACAGGTTCACAAACCATTGCTTTTGCACCCCAAGTAGAAATTTCAAAGGCAAGCAATGACTTAATATGAAAATAGTTTTGACCTCTTGAAAGAACCACCTATCTCTAGGCTGTCATCTTTGTCCTGGGTAACTATAACAATTTTGGAACTACTCTCCCTGCATTCACTCTTGCATCCAATTCCTTCCCTACGCTGTTGTCTGAGCAATTTTTCTGGGATTCGATACTTGTTATTTAAAACTCTTAAAAGCTGTCTAATTTTTCTTTGATATCTCAATTATTTATATTAGACTATAAGGCTATATATAATTTAGTCCCTGCCTACATCCCCCAATTTTTTCATCTCCCTTTCTTCTACTTTACCAAGTTCCAATCATACCTATCATCTTCATTTCCTTCGAAAACAATTTCTTACTTCAGGGTCTTTGCTTACTTCAGCATTTCTGTTCAAAGAATGCTCTTTCTCTGTTTATTCCCACAGCATGCTACTTATTAAACTTAATTTAAACAAATTACCCCTTCCAAGAAATCTCCTTGACCACCAAACCTAGAGTAGGTTCCTATTAGTTATTCTCTATTAGAGTACTCTCATTTTTCCCCTCAAAGGACTTGCCAGGATTTGCACACAGTTACCTATTTGTCATTTGTGCCCCACAAACTTATTAAAAAACAGTGAATACTTAAATCTTACTTTATACACAGTGGGTACACTAATATTTGTTGAATCAATGGATGCATTTCTCAAGTATTTCTATTAATGAGAACATACTAAAGTGTTTAGTTATAGAATGCTGTATTAATCTGTTCTCAAAATTGAAATTCTGACTACTTTAATGAATAAACAGTTACACTGGATCTTACATATTTTTTTTTAAAAAGCAGAACAAAAGATTCTCTCTGGCTTTCACTTTCATATTTAGGATTCTTGAACTTACCACGTATGGCTTCTTGGTAACCAGGTGTCTTTGCCAACTTTTTCAATGCAAAACTTTTGAGGCCCATTACTTCCTACATCAGGAAAATAAGACAAAATTTATCTGGTCTTTTAAACTTTTTCTTCTGACAACTACGTAAATAACAGAACATGTTGCATAGTCATATGAATGATGCAAAATAAAGAAGAGATTCACAATGTAAACTGCTTCTGCCTGAGTAAGCTGCTTACTGCTACAGAGATCTAGCAATAAGAATTATATCAGCGGGAAGAAAATGATTTCTACAGAATGTCATTTCCTTCACAATCACCCTAGGGAGCAAAGCAACGGACACCTCAGCTTTATGAGGAGACATTCATTTTTGTTTTACAAGAGCTTTGATATTAGTCATTCATTTTTCTTTCTTCTAAATGAAGCCCTACCTATAGTACAGAAAAATAATCTTTAGGTTCAAGTCTATTGTATGTTCCATTATTATCACAAAATTATATACAGAAAGATCACAGTGAAACTACATTTACCCATGAGCTCAGCAAATCCTCCTAGAGGTAAACGGCAGGTTCCAGTGACGAACTGCAATAGTCGCATTCTTACTTCATTGTCTGTCTCTTTCACAAACTGTAATGAAATCAAATATACTTTAATATGAAATAAATGCTAAACTATCTTCAATCATGAAAGCAGTAGACACTTTAAGAAATTAAATAACACTGAATTGGTTCAAAAGACGTGCTAAAAAATGGTTATAGGGTCTGTCACTTACTAAGGCTGGGTACCATGCTAAGCACACTGTGAATCTCACTTCAGTTCATCCTCAGGAGAACACGGAGGCTGGCCACTATTATTACTACATCCATCTTGCAGCCAGGAAATACACGAGAAACTCGGAAAGGTTAATTCACTTATCTAAGGTCATACCAACAAAAGGTGCAACCAAGGTAGATGTTGTTGCCGGGTTGTAATATAACAGCTATCACCTATTAAGGGTTCCTGCCAAACAGTGTGCCACTGCTTTCAATGGATTTAGTTCTTACAACAATTCTATGAGATAGGTATAATCATTAGCATCCCATTGTACATATATACATTCCTCTAAAATTATCTATTTCATTGACTATTTTCATAGACATAAAAGGGTAATGTGGTAAAATACTAATTTGATTGGTTTGAGTATAACAGAAAACAAGGAACACAGGGAGCAGATTAAGAGTAGACATGTATCTTAAAAATAGGGAATAAACTTCAGCTAAGGATAAGACAAAACAGCTGTGCTAATCATAACCCAAAATGTTTCAGTGAAGAATTGTGTTGAGGTACATATTTCATCAAAACACAAGAAACAAAACCTATTCCCAGGTCTGGCATAAACCTCACTGCTTTCCCTAAAAGAAACTCCATTTAGAAAACAAGTATTCGTTTGGATTTATATGACCCTAAGCTTAGGCTTATTAGCTATGTAGGTACAAATGTCTAAACAGAAAGTCAGGAAGCACCAAGTGTAATGAAGCTGATAAGAACCCTAGAAGGGAAGATTACAGACAGCTGTATGCATACTGTATGTAATGCAATTCAGGTAATTTGGGCTTGAAAATGGATTTACTCCTTCCTACTTATGTATTTATTTATAATAGTATAGAATGCAAGGCCGGGCGCGGTGGCTCAAGCCTGTAATCCCAGCACTTTGGGAGGCCGAGGCAGGTGGATCACGAGGTCAAGAGATCGAGACCATCCTGGTCAACATGGTGAAACCCCGTCTCTACTAAAAATACAAAAACATTAGCTGGGCATGGTGGCGCGTGCCTGTAATCCCAGCTACTCAGGAGGCTGAGGCAGAAGAACCCAGGAGGCGGAGGTTGCGGTGAGCCGAGATCGTGCCATTGCACTCCAGCCTGGGTAGCATGAGTGAAACTCCGTCTCAAAAAAAAAAAAAAAAAAAATAGTATAGAATGCAAAAGGTTATGAAAGTGTACTATGTGAAAAGCAGCTTTCCTACCTTTGCCTCCAACCGCTCAGCTCCCTTCTAGAACTGTTTCCAGTTTTTTTCTCTGTCTTTTCAAAGATGATACATTTCCATACTAACATACACTTTTACTATACAGATAACTTTTAACCAAATAGCATCATATTACACACATTATTTAACAGCTTCCTTTTCCACTTAATACTGTATTGAAACATTCTCCAATATTTTTGTTAATTTTGCATTTTTAAAAAAGGAAAGAAAGGCTCGGCACGTTGGCTCATGCCTGTAATCCCAGCACTTTGGGAGGCCAAGGTGGATGGATTACTTGAGGTCAGGAGTTCAAGACCAGCCTGGCCAACATGGTGAAACCCTGTCTCTACTAAAAATATAAAAACTAACAGGGTGTAGTGGTGCACGCCTGTAATCCCAGCTACTCAGGGTTGGGGCGCTGAGGCAGCAAAATCACTTGAACCCGGTGGGCAGAGGGTGCAATGAGCCAAGATCCTGCCACTGCACTCCAGTCTGGGTGATAAAGTGAGAATCTGTCTCAAAAAAAAAAAAAGAAAGAAAAAGAATGACTCCAAGGTATAAACTTACATAGAATGGATGGATGGATGATAGTTTATTTACTCAGTTCCCTCTTTATGGACATTTAGGTTGTTTCAAATCTCTGTTAGTATACCAATAATGCTGCATTAAATACACTGGTATGTGCCACTTTACACATGTTTAAGTATATTTTAAGATAAATTTCTAGAAATGTCTACATATCTTTAAAATATCAAGCAATAAACTCATGACATACATCATTATGAAAAGATGCAACTTTTGGAAAGTCTACTATAATACAAAACCCAGCATTACTCTTCACCTGAAAATGAAACAGTTAAGGAGAAGTAAACCAGAGGTCCAGTCATTAAGTTGCTCAAATGAGTCCCAAATAGAATACTTATCTGAAGAATATCCCTGATCTGGAAATTTTAAATTCTCAAACACACAAAACAAAAAGTTTATTAAAATAAGATGTTCAAGATTAGTGTGGTACACTTGGATCCTGAGGCCATCCTATTACAGTTTAAGCAAAACACACACAAAACATATGTAAATAAATGAATAAAGTCATTTTTCGACATTATTCCCTCGATCATTCTAATTCCCTAGCATATATTACCTCAGAGGAATTAAAGTATCTTCACTGGCTCTCTTTACAAACATACTTCCTCATTTATTTATAGAATTAAGTGGAATTTAGACTACTTTGACACCACTAGAAAAAAAAGCTACACATACAACTATTACCTTACACCATTACTTAAATAAGATTCTGACGTTCACTCCTTCATTTTAGCAAGATAGTCAAAGAAGCAATAGTACTTTTAACGAGTGTTCACACTGTTCACTTAGAATTGGAAAATTATAAACTGTGTCCAAAAGCAGTCTCGATTAAAAATAATAAGCCATTTTTAAAACCATCATTTCATCAGAAAATATGTTGAGTACTTTGTTTCAAAAAAGATAAAAGCAAATACCTGCCAAAACCAAATTATTTGCTTGCTGTTTCTTGTATAATGCCGATAAACAGTATTTCTCTGCCAATCTGCCAAGTCAACCTCCTGCATGCCACACAACATAACCTGGGAAATGAGCACAGAATCAGGCCACGATAAAGATTTACTGAAGAAAATAATTATATGACTGAAATTTCCTGATGCACAGTTATGCATACAGCAAAATCATGTGAAAAGCTATCTGCACTGCAAATATTGATCACAATAAGCAAATCCAACAAAACTGTGGCAATTTAGCCTAACGCATTCCCTGGTACTTTATTTTACCCATGTTTATTGAACTCAAACTGAAAACCACATTTAGAGTGACTATTCTTCAAGAAAAACAGCTGTACTGAAAAGCAGGTCTCCTTTACCATATGTATATATGATATGAGGGGTGTGTGTGTGTGTGTTTGTGTTCAGGAGTATATAACTATATCTATATGTAAAATATAGACATAGATATAGATCTCCCAAACTGGGTATCCAAATTGATTAGTTCCAAACTTATTTCTGGTTCTCATTTTTAAAAAATCTACTTAGATTTTTAAAAATCTACGCTTTTTTTTAATATACTTTAAAAAAAATATGGGCCGGGCGCAGTGGCTCAAGCCT
>NW_016107337.1:483960-487791 GCF_001604975.1 Cebus imitator
CTATTAAAAAAGGGAGAAGGAAGGTTAATATTTACTGATAAAGGGATAAATTTAGCAACAGGATATAACAATTGTAACTGTATATGCACCCAACAAGAGCGAAACTCCGTCTAAAAAAAAAAAAAAAAAAATACTAACCTACTATTAATCATTTATCCAGCTTATCTAAGAATATTCTACATATGTGAAATTGTCAGCCTCAACTTGTATATGAAATGAACACTATTTTAGGCATAGTAAAATATGTAATACTTATCTTGGTTTTTTTCATACATCAACTTTGAGCTATAATTTACATACAATAAAATGCACAAACTTAGGTATGTAGTTAGATTTTCAACCTGTGTAACCACCATCACAATCGAGGTATTGAATATTTCCATCATATCCCTTTTTGTAATCAAAATCATCATCCTCACCTCTAGTTTTAGGTGATCAATGATTTCACCATAGGTTATATTTGTCTTAAGAATGTCATGTATATGCATACATAATTTTTGTCATATATAGTGCATACACATACATACATGTCATCTTGTTTTTCCCACTCAACATGTTTTTGAGATTCATCCATGATGGTGTTGGAACCAGTAGTTCTTCTTTTCTATAAGTGAGTAGTATTCCATTATATGAATATACAACAATTTGCTTATCTATTCACTTGTTAATGAACGCTTATGTTACTATTTTTGGCTTTGATGAATAAAGTTGTGATGAACATTTACATACAAGTCTTGGTTTGGATATATATTTCATTTCACTTTGGTAAACATCTAACAGTAGAACTGGTAGGTCATAAGGTAGATATACATTTAACATTATAAGAAACTACCAAAACTATCTCAAAGTGTGTTTTAGAGTTACATTTCTCCAATGACTAATAAGCATTTTTCCATGTGTTTACTTGCCATCTGTGTATCTCCTATTGTGAAGTGAGCCTTTGCCCATTTATAAATGTTTTCCTGTCTTTTCACTGAGTTACACAAGTTTTTTGTTAATATATTCTGGATATATGACCTTTGTCTCAATAGTTTATCCCACTGCGTAGTAGGTTGCTTTTTCACATAATAATATCTTTTGAAGAGCAGTTTTTAGTTTTGAAGAAGTCTAATTTATCCATATTTTTCTTTTATGGTTATTGTTTTTTTGTGTGTTAGAAATAAGTATTAAAATCAAGTGATGTAAATCCTCCAAGTCTGTCCTTTCTCAAAATTGGCTCTGCTCTTCTAGGGTCTCTGTATTTCCTTATTATTTTGAAATCAGCCTGTCACTTTCTATAAAAAATTCTGCTAAGATGCTTAATCTCTAAATCAATTTGGAGAGAATTGACACTTTTAACAATATAACATGGTGTATCTCTTCATTTATTTAAATCTTCCTTAATTTTTCTGAGCAATGTTTTGAGTTTTAAGTATAGAGGTCTTGTGTGTTTTTGGTTAAATTTGCTCATTTTTTGATGTTGTCACAAATGAAACTAAAATCTAAATTGTAAGTGTCTGTTGCTAATACATAAAAATACAATTGATTTTTAAAGTATTAACTTTGTACCCACACCTTGTTAAATTCACTATTATTTCTAGTAGTTTTTTGGTGGGTTGTCTAGCACTTTCCAATCTAAGCTATGAATCATGTTTTTCTCTGTGAATATAGGCAGTTTTACTTATTTCCAATCTTTATACTTCTTATTTCTGCTGTTACCACTGGCTAGGGTATTTGGTAAAATACTGAATAGAAGTGGTAAGAGTAGACCTCTTTGCCTTGTTCCCAAACTCAATGGGAAACTTTCAAAATAGTACCATTTAGAATAATGTTAAGGTTTTTTGTTGTTGATGATTCCCTTTATCAAACTAAGAAAGTTGCCTTCTACTCCTAGTGTAGTAAGAGTTTTCAGAAAGAATGACTAGTATATCTCTTAAACATTAAAAAGATGTTAACGTATAAAAGGGGGACGCAATTATGCATAGCCATTACTGTGAATAATAGTGTGAATGACCATTACTGTGGTAAGAGAGGCAATGATGGCAGTAGAAGAAAAAAAAAAACAGACTAGGAGTAAAACTCAGGACGAGGCAAAACAAGACAAAATCTGTATTTTCTCACAGCTCTACACTCTTAATTGACTGACATTCTTAATTGTACTCTTAACTGATTAGCTCAAAGCAAATAATCATTAAGGGCTTCAGTCACCTTATATGTAAAAGGAAAGTATCATATGGCCTCCCCACATACAGGGTAGTATGTGAGAACATTACAAACCCTGCCAAGGGTACATAAACTGTATATTCCTAGTCTTCTGCCTCTTGATCTCCTGTTTTAGTTTCATCTCCACTTCAATATAGGGCTCTCATTATATCACTATAACATCCCTCTCTGACTGAGTGGGCCTCTAAAATAGGCATTCTTTTTTTTTTTTTTTAGATGGAGTCTCACTCTGTCGCTCAGGCTGGAGTGCAGTGGCATGATCCTGGATCACTGCAACCTTCGCCTCCTGGGTTCAAGCAGTTCTTCTGCCTCAGCCTCCCAAGTAGCTGGGACTACAGTGCATGCCATCACGCCTGGCTAATTTTTGTATTTTTAGTAGAGATGGGGTTTCTTGAACTCTTGGCCTCCCAAAGCATTGGGATTACAGGTGTCAGCCACCACGCTCAGCCAAAATAAGCATTCTTAATTGGAGGTATGGAATACTTAGGTGTATGAATTTAGAGGATGCAAGATATCTGTCTTCAGACTAAAAATTAAGTCTGTGGTTTTAAAAAAGATTAATAAATGCTACTCTAAAAATGTCTTCCATGCTAGTCTTCTAATATGCTTCTGTTAATTTGTGTAAGCAAACTGTTAAAAAAGATGTTAACCAGGATTAGTAGTAGTCTATATGTCACCCAGGCTCAGAGTCCTGATTTTCATACATATTGGCTTTCCATAACCACAGCTTTCATATCAGCAATTCAAACCAATGGTGGATTGAAAAGATCTGAGAAAAAGAATAATATGACAACTTCAAAATAAAATAATTAAAAATATGGTATAACTACTTACCACAGCATTTGCATTGCATTAGGTATTTATAAGTAATCTAGACATTATTTAAAGTACAAGGGAGAAGTGTGTAGGTTATATGTAAATAGTATGCTATTGCATACTGTAAGGACTTGAGCGTCCGTGAATTGTGGTGTCCATGGGTACCTTACAGAACCAATCCCCCACAGATACCAAGGGACAACTGTACTTCCTAAGTTAGTTAGGATTGCCAAAAGGCTAATTCCTACATAGGAATATTACTGTAAAGTGCTATTTTTCATAGGCACATGTGGTTACATGAATGAAGTTTCTTAATAGCAGGCCCAAGAGGGCTACAGTTAAAATAGCATACCCAAAGTAGGCAGAGAGGAAATGCCAAGGACTGTTCAAATACCCTATGTTCTAATTTACATAGGAAAATAAGACTTCGAAAATTATTGGTAACTAATCATTAGGGAAATGCAAATCAAAACCACAATGAAATATCCCCTCATACCCATTAGGGTGGATACTATTAAAACAAACAAACAAAAAAACAAGAAACAGAACATAAGTGTAGGGAAAGATGTGGAAACTGGAATCTTTCTACATGTTTAATAGGAATGTAAAATGGTGCAACTGAAATAGAAAACAGGCCGGGCGCGGTGGCTCAAGCCTGTAATCCCAGCACTTTGGGAGGCAAAGGCGGGTGGATCATGTGGTCAAGAGATCGAGACCATCCTGGTCAACATGGTGAAACCCCGTCTCTACTAAAAATACAAAAAATTAGCTGGGCATGGTGGTGCGTGCCTGTAATCCTAGCTACTCAGGAGG
>NW_016107337.1:488013-506350 GCF_001604975.1 Cebus imitator
AAAAAAAAAAAAAAAAAGAAAAGAAATAGAAAACAGTATGGTAGTTCCTCTAAAACTTAAATAGAGGATTACCCATATGATCCAACAATACTATTCCTAGGTATATATCCAGAAGAAACAGGATCTCAAAGAAATATCTGTACACCTGTGTTGACGGCAGCACTGTTCACAACAGCCAAAAGATGGAAGCCACACAAAGGTCCCTTGAAGGACAAATGGATAACACCATGTGGTAGTGTATATACCTATAGTGGAGTATTATTTGGTCTAAAAAAGGAAGAAAATTCTGACACATACGATAGCAGGAATGAACTTTGAGGATATTGTGCTAAATGAAATAACCCAGTCACAGAAAGTAAATTACTGTATAATTTCACTCATAGGTGGTATCAAGAGTAGTCAGATTCACAGAAACAAAGTAGAATGGTAGTTGCCAGGGGCTAGGGAAAAAGGGGACTTGTTGTCTAATGAATACAGAGTTTCAGTTTTGCAAGATGAAAACATTCCTGAGATTAGATGCACAATGTGCATACATTTAACATTACTGAACACTTAAAAATAGTTAAGATGGTATATTTTAAGATATGTTTATTTTATAACACACACACACATGCCTGATATACTTCTAACAAGCCTAAATACAGTTAAGACCACTAAGTACTCATGGCTTAAAACTCTGATCTTTGAAGCAACTCACTACTAAACTGAAATTTCAGAATTATCAATAATGTTCCAATAACTCTTCAAGACCTCTAACAACTGACACTGATTGATGATTTTGTGCTCATGGCATCATATGGTTCAGAGAACATAATCAAGACTTTTACCCAGTGCTACGATAAATACCACCTTGACATCTGGACAAATGAGAGGATTCAAGATTTTGCTACAGGATTTTAAAATGTGTGAACACTGTTCTGTAAAAGCACAAAATTAGTCCCTCCCCCCACTAACATTCCCTACAATAGCATAATAAAAGAGCCTAACCTCTAATTCTTTTTCATCGAAGTACTGTAGCCACTGAAGAGGAACAACTTCATTAAAACCATCAAGGAAAGCTTTGGTCTGTTCTTGTACTCCTCGAGAAAAACGCCATTCTGTCATTAAACTGAAAATAAAGATGGTATTTAAAAATAGGTAATTTATATGTAAAGTAAAATACTTAAAAACACCAAGAACTTCTATAGCTTTCTCCTTTCTAAATGTCACATATATATTCACAACACACATATATAAATGTGATGTGTGTGTATATGTATGTATGTATATAATTTTAGAGTTAACACATTTGAGGAAATCAGTTTTAGCACATAGGTAGCTATTAAAAAGGATGCTTTTAAAATAAACAGGAAAGGAAAAAACAGAAAAAAGAAAATAAATAGGAGGTTCTTCACTAGTAAGACAGCCAAATCCTAGCACTAATTATTTCCTGTTTATATCTAGACAAGTAAGTACAAATATCATGTGCTCACTCAGAAAAGGAATAGCTAGTCATTTAATAGGCTCTTCTTACACCAAGCATTGCCATGACAGACCTGAAGACTCTGACTCAAGGGAGGCAAGGGATTATCTCACTATGCAATGACCGTATGTCAACAAGCCATGTGCTGGTGTAGGTTTATGGTCTGAGAGGCCTTAAGGCTGGAGAACAGGTTCTTTACCTGATGGTTTATTGGAGAACATGAAGATTTCCCAACTAGAATAGAAGAACTCAATTAAGATGGAAACAAAACATTCTAATGAGACATATATAAAGCAGCCGTAAGAGCAGGGAAGTATGATAGAAAGGAAATAAGGAAGAAAATCTGTATGACACAAAATCTGTAAAAGGAGGTTCCAAAAGGAGATGGATCTGGAAAGGTCTTCCTAGAGAAGCAACATACACCACCTCATACACAGATTCTAGCAGATGAAAAGAAAGCTAAGCTATTCACACTCCTCCCATTTCCAACTCTTCTTTTTGTTTCCTAGAGGAAGCTGGCCTGATGCTTTTCTAAGGCTGTCTCCAAAATTTTTCTTCACTTACTAAACCCTCTGTCTCATATCCTCAACTCCAACTTTTCTTCCCATTTGTCCACATAGGTATTCAGACTATTCTTTTCCAAAAACTCTTCCTTTAACCCAGTTTCTTTTTAAAATTACTGTCCTCTCTTTACCACCACATTCATTATAAGAGTACAACATACTCAGTGTTTTCACTTTCTCACCTCTATTCAACCAAATTTTAAACCAAGGTAATTTTAAACCTGGCTATCACTGTAGGCTCCTTTATAGCCACTAATTCTCACCATCAACGTATCCCCTTAAAACATCAATTCTGCTCTTCCTGTTTTCCCTGTCCCAAAAACATCTCCCTCTATAAGGCAGGCTTTCATGTATCTTCTTTTCTTAACATGGGGTCTCACTCTTGCCTGGTCTCACTGCATCCTTGACCTCCATGGGCTCAGGTGATCCTCCCACTTCAGCCTCCCTAGTGGCTGGACTACAAGTGCACACCACCATGCCCAGCTAATTTATTTTTATTTTTTGTAGAGATGAGGTTTTGCCATGTTTCTTAGGCTGGTCTTGAACTCCCGGGCTCAAGTGATCCATCCACCTCAGCCTCCCAAAGTCCTGGGATTACAGGCAGGAGCCACCAGCCTCCCATGCATCTTTTAAGACCTAACTTAATACATAACGTCCGATGAAGAACTTTCCTGATTCCTCACAGCAGAAATAATTGTTCTCGTTCCACTTTGGATTCCAGTAGTGCTTCATATCTATTTCTACCATTCATTTACTTATAGATTCACTGATGGCCTATCTTGTGCACTTAAAAAAAAAAAAAATCACAACTAGAGTGTTATCACATAATTTTCAAGAGCAAGATTAAAAAAAACTAAAGTATGTTATTGAGACTGAAACAAAACCTTCCAAAAACTACTGCATTCATGATTAACTATCAATAGTATTAAAGTGATAAAATATTTTGAAACAGTGCTTAACAGAAAGTAAATATAAATCTTACACGGTAAAATTTTATTTAGAGTGCTTTTGATATTTGAAACCACTGATAGCATTTTTTTTAACTGCTCAGGTTGTAGTATTTATTTTTGTTGGACTTTGTGGAAGGCTCAGGTTTAACAGATATAGAAAGTCCAGTGCTTTATACATAATCTTTGTGAATATATTTTCCTTAATATATAGTGTTACTGTTTTTTTCTAGTTAGCGTTATAAATGCACATTGGAGAACAAAACAAAACAAAAATACCTAACAAAGTACAAAGGTATAAAAGAAGAAATCAGTTATTGTAATTTCTCTCATTTTTTTCTGGTTTAGCAGAAAAAAGAAGAGGCTGAGAATGCCAAGCTAAGAAGGGTACATTAAACTTAGTAAGCAGATACACTAAGGATGTATATTTGAAAGGTCATAGCAATTTACAAGTTAAGAAGTGAAAAAAGAATGGCTATGACATTTTATAAAAGCCACATAGCAGTATCTATTAAATACTTTCTGATCCACTAACTTCACTTCTTAAAAATCTAGTCCACAAAACTAAGTAGCAGGATGTATGGATTCATGCTTAAGGAAGTTTTCTGCTGTTTTGTTTGCAGTGGCCCAAACTGGACACAACCTAAATGATCTCTATTGGCAGAAATGGCTGAAAATTATGGAATACATACACCACAATTTACCTAGCTGTTAGAAAATAAGTTAGATTTAGCTGTACTGTCCTTAAGATGACAAAAAGTAAGCTACAGAGTATTGTGTATAATCCAATCCATTTTTCAAAACAAATATAAAAAACAAAGAATCTGAAAGAGACAGATGACAGCTAGAATCTAAGAGAGTAAAAATGGTAGTCTATTCATAGAAGAGATCAGTAAGAGGCAACAGCTAGGAGAAATGAAAAGTTGGATTTTAGACACATTACATTTAAGAGTCATCTGCAGTTCAGGTGTTGGCACATTACGGCCTGTGGGCCTAATCGTCTTTTTTTTTTTTTTTTTTTTTTTTATGTGAGCTAAGAATAGCCTTAGCATTTTTTAAAAAATGGATGAAAAATATTAAAAGTATTTTAGGATATGAAAATTATATAAAATCAAATTTCAGTGTCTATAAGTGGTTTATTGGAAGACAATCACACATCTGTTTATACACTACCTATGGCTACTTTTGCACTATACCACAGAGCTGAGTGGTTGAAATAAGCCTAAAAAGTTTACTGCCTGGTTCTTTCCTGAAAATGTTTGGATTTACCTGGCTGGCAAATCGAAATTATTTCTAAAGTTTAGATATAACTTTAACAGAAAATTGTTGCTATGTTAGCAAATTATTTAGAGAAGCAGATTGCAATAAAATCTTGGAAAAAGGCCTATATTTAAGAAATAGGAGATTTAGAAAACTCATTAAAAAACAGCAAGTGACCAGAAGTGGTGGCTCATGCCTGTAATCCCAACACTTTGGGAGGCTGAGGAAGGAGGATGACTTGAGGCCAAGAGTTTGAGACCAGTCTGGGCAATACAATGAGACCCTGTCTTTACAAAAAAAATTATTTTAAATTAGCTGGACATGGTAGTATAAGCCTATCCTCAGGAGACTAAGGCAGGAGGATTGCTTGAGCCCAGGAGGTCAAGTCTGCAGTAAGCTATGATCACGCCACCATTCCACCCTGAGTGACAGAGTGAAATCCTCTCTAAAAACAAAATTTAAAAAAAAAAAAAAAAAAGAGAAAGTAAAGAAAATCAGTATGACATAGGATCACGGAGTTCAAGAAAACACAGAGTTTCAAGAAAGAGGCTGTGCTGAGCACTATTTAAAAGCCTAAGTTAAAAAAGGGAAAATGATATGGAAAAGGAAATGGTAGAATGGTTACAGCAAATGGCAATGGGAAAATGAGGGTCAACATATATTCTCTTTCTTTCAAGAACACTGGTACTGGTGAGAAGAACTTCCCAAAGGCGTGAAAAGGGGACGCAATTAAGGGTACAGACAGAGGATTTAATTCTGACGTGTTCTAGAAATTAAGCTTAACAAGGTATATCACCTTACCCAATATATTCATCTTTGTTCTCCTCAGTCACCAGAATATTGGAACCGCCCAACTTCAGGTCATGTGAAGTAACTTTTCCCAAAATCTCCATGTCAACAGAAAAGTACATTTCTAAACCACATTCTTCAATGTTGTTATCTCTGAGTAAAATATATATATATACTAATTAACAAAATGAAACAAAATGGGTTTCAAAAAAATGGCTTATTGCAAAACAAAAATCTTCAAACCTTATCCAGATAAGGGAGTTATAAAATTCAGTATCAATAGATTCCAAATCCTTAATAGTAAGTTTTTTACTTAACATACGCTTGTAGAATGGTAAAGAGAAACCAGTATCGATAAACTTTCCATGAAATAATGCCTGCAAAGAAAAATGAAGCATTTTATAATAAAATTTGCAAAATAACAATTTCTTAGAGAACAATAACAGAAAAATCATGACAGTTTACAAGTAAACAAAGATTTGAATAAGTGAATGGCATAAATTATGAAAATTAAAATATATAAAATGCTAGGTATGAAAAAGCTAAAACAAAATCTATTTTATAACACATAGTTATATAATATATATCAAAAATTGCATAGGGTGATAAAGGACTTCTATTACCATACACATAGCTATATAATATATATCAAAAACTGTATAGGTGATAAAGGACTTCTATTACCATACCCTGCCTCAATCTTCCTAAATGTTTTATAAATTAAATTAATCTAATTGGATAAGGAGTGCAGAAGGGCCCTGTGCACCTGAAAAGGCCACTCTCCTGTTCCTTTCTTACTCTCACCATTGCCTGTGAGGTTTTTAGGACTAACCCCATTGTGCCTTCACTCCTATTCACAATAACCAGCACAGGAAGCCCCAGACTCCCAGCAACTGTGGAAAACTAAAACATCCACTGAAGCTATTAACGCTATACCTCAGCCCTCTCATGAGTTATGTCTCCCCTTACTCAGTTTAGATTCCATAGTCAATCATTAAAATAACTCCCTTCAAACCCTACCACCACCAGTGTATTTCTAGCAAAATCCCAAGCCTAGCTAAGTTCAACTCTCAAGTTACTAAATGCCTGTACGTAGGCAATGGAACATGCTAGAAATGCAAAAACAATCAAAGATGACTGCTCCATGACCAACAGTCACATTTCCTTACTGGTCTATTTCCTGGTAATCACATTTCCCTACTGCATTCACTTTCCCACTTTCCTAGATGACTATGTCATTCCTACTCCTCTTTCCTCAAATACTTACTTCTCCCCATTCATTCTGAGTTGATGACCTTACTTCCTATTTCATTGAGGGAAACCGAAGCAACCAGAAGAGAACTTTTGTGTGTCCTACTATATCTACTCACTACTAGCATCTGAATCCATATAATCTTATTATGGGTAATCTTTCTATTACTTGGTACGTGTGCTAAATAAATTTCTTCCTCTCTCCAACTCAAGCCCATGGCTCTCATATTCCTTATATTCTGACTTTATTAAATTCTTTATCCTCTAACTTCATAGTATAGTTTAGATGTTTGTCTCCTCCAAATCTCCTATTGAAATGTGATCCCCTAGCTGGCTACCCATATACAGAAGAATGAAACTAGAGTGCTACCTCTTATCATACACAAAAATTAACTCAAGATGGATTAAATACTTAAATGTAAGAACTAAAACTATTAAAATCCTAGAAGAAAACCTAGGAAATGCCCTCTTGCTATTAGCCTTGGCAAAAAAATTTCTGGCTAAGTCCTCAAAAGCAACTGCAACAAAAACAAAAATTGATAAGTAGGACCTAATTAAGCTAAAGAGCTTCTGCACAGCAAGAGAGGGAGTAAACAAAAAACTTACAGAATGGGAGAAAATATTAAACAACTGTGGATCCAACAAAGGTCTAATATCCAGAATTCATAAGGAATGAATTTATATAGTGATTATAAACAATCATATAGACTTTTAATACTCTCTGTGTGCCAAGAATTCCCAAATGCCTATCTCTAAACTAGATATCCCTTCATTGCCAGACTTATACCTCCAACTATTTCTTTAACATCTCCATTTGGATGTCTACTTCAGACTTAATGAGCCAAATCTAAATATTCTTGATTTCCTCCACCTCCAAAATTTGCAACCAGATAAGCTGGCCACAAATATTGTTGCCATACTTGACTCTCCCTCACACCCTGCATCTAATCTGTCAGAAAACTCTGCTAGTTCTAACCTTGCAATATAACCAGAATCCAAACCACTTCTCACTTCCTCCACTGCTACAAGACACAAGTCCAAGCCACTATTATCTTTCACCTAGATTGGTGCAAATGGCTTTCCTGCTTTTAGCTGTGTTTTCCTATGTCCCCAATGATAGTCTGTCTTCTACATAATGGTAAAGCAAGCTTATTAATATTTAAGTTAGATCATGTTACTTCGATCATATCATTCACTGCCCTAGTCAACTCTTATGTGAATTTTCTAAAGATTCCAGACAGCATCTCCCAATCTCATCTCCTACTACATTCTCTCTCACATACTCTGCTGCAGCTATACTGGTCTCTTTCTCAGTCAAGAATTCACTTCCACACTAGAGGCTTTGTCTTGTCATTCCCGAATATTCACCAAGATACCTGCAAGATTCAGTCCCTAGCTTTCTTCAATTTCTGTTCATGTGTCATCCATCAGTGAGGCTTCCTAGCAACACACTATTTCCTTCAGAATATATTCATTGATTATTTGTTTCTGTCTAACAGACTTTAGGTGCCTGAGTGCATCAACTGTGTATTTTTTTCATCTCTGGAGCCTAGAACAGTGCTTGGCATTACAGTAGAGCTGTCAATAAATTTTTGCTGAATTAATTAATAGATAATAAAATGCAAATAAATGAGTAAATAAATACAAACACTTCCCAAAAGACAATACTTCCATAAGAGTTCCTGCAAAGCTCTAAAAACACCAAAAACAATAAAATGCAATTGTTAGATAGCTCAGATTTTCCTTTTATAGAAAAGTAGGCTGGGAGCAGTGGCTCGCATTATAATCCTAGCACTTTGGGAGGCCAACGCAGGCAAATCACATGAGCCCAGGAGTCTGAGACCAGTTTGAGCAACATGGTGAAACCCCAACAAAATTAGCTGGCACGGTGAGGCGAGCTTGGAGTCTCTGCTACTTTGGAGGCTGAGGTGGGAGGATAACTTGAGTCTGCAAAATGGAGGTTGCAGTTAGCTGAGATCAAGCCACTGCACTCCAGCCTAGGTAACAGAGTGTGATCCTGTCTCAAAAGTATTAAATTGTTTTCTATTAAAAATAAATAAGCAAACAAAAGTAGTCATACTATAAATGGGTTTTAATTTTAAAAATGAAAGGACTTTTAAAGACTAAGTGGCTGTATCAATAATCTTCATATTCACAATCCTGATTTTATATAGGTACTCAAAAAATATATTTTTATACTCTCTTTCCAGGAGAACTTTCTTGGTAACAAAATTTGTGAATAGCAAATATAATGTTTATATTTTTTTTAAAAAAGCCTTCTCTAACACATTTGTAACAAATTTAAATAAATAAAAATAATAAAGTCAAGAACTCACCATGGCAATAAAACGGCCAATGAAACAGAAGTATGAAAGATGGTCTGGATTAATGGTAGATGCTGGATTGATCTGCAGACAATAGTTGTTCTTGCCCGCATACTCAAATAAGCAATACATTGGGTTCAAAACTTCATGCGAAAGCAAGAAAAACCATTCTCTATAAGAAAATAAATCAAAGTTATTTTTTAGCATTAACATGTGAATTTAAAAACAGATCTTAAATATACTCATATATACATCATACCTCTGCTCAACAGCCTTTAAGAACTCCACTGCCCAATTCCTCAGCCCTCCATTCAAGTTCTTCTATGATCCAGCTCTCCATTTTAAGTTACCTGCTAGTTTCAATGTGGCCAAACTACATATTCACTGATCCTCATATAGATATAACATGCTTATTTTTATGCAACACTTTTGCTTGGATTTATCTTTTCAACTTCAACTCAGCTTAAATCCCACTTCAACAATTTTTTTGAAGCAATTTCCAGTGTATTTGTATTAATATCAGTCACTGACTACTCTGTGGTAACAATCTCCCAATATTATTCATTTTTATGCACATGACTTGCCCCATCCATCAGACTGTAAGTTTCTCAAAGGCAAAAAGCCATGTATTTTTTGTATTCTTAAGTCTTACAAGCACTCTGGGACACGTATACAATAGGTTTTAATGTGCACTTACAGGTGATACTGAGATAGGTAACACTGCTGCTATAGAATAGTATTAACTTTATTGTCACTGCATTAAAAATGAAACTAATATTTAAAAGGTTAAATCTTTAAATGTGATAAGCAATCTCTAACCTTTTACCACTCATTTTTTAAAGTTCAATATATGAAATCCAACTAGATAAAAGTATTACAAGATAAACTCAGTCTCCAAAAACGTACTTTCAACAGCAATTTCTTCCAAAGAAGGGTTCCAAACTCAAATGCTTACAGTGTTATGTGAGTACAAGGGGCTTCCTTCTCTATTCTCTAGATGGGGCTCACATTCTCTGCTTAGCCATAATCCTCCATTCCTCATATCCCTGCTACATTACTGGTTTTAAGGAAGAAGAATTTATAGGCATATTATTGTAGTCCTCAGACAACTGGGCAGTGGAGGACACTGTAGTGAAACAGAGCGTATGCTAACCTATGAGAAAACAGTGAGTCTGATTCAGCTCACTGATGTCACATGAGAAGGCGGGATTGTTGATCTAGTGTTTTAAAAAAGAAGTCAAAAATAATTCTTAAGCGTAATATAATGATTTTCAAATGTCATCAAGTAATTTAAAAATTGTAAAATCACAATGAGGACCACCTCTCTGTAGGCTAGATCTGGCCTGGCAGCCTGTTAATAAATGCTTTTCTAAAGCTTTTAAAACACAATCCCTGACACTGCCTGAAGAGTAGAGAAGGGAGTCCCTAAACAAAATCAACTAGAAATGGTAAATGCCAATTCTTAAAACTAAGTCCAGCTGCAACATAGTAGTAGTTGAACAAAGTGACTTCCCTCTATGATGAGGCTGAAGTAAGACATGCCCCAGGTAAGAGGACTGAGCAGGACTAGTCAGAGTGTGTTTAGATACATATATAAAATCTAGGAATAAACCCTCCAGATGCTTCAGATCATTTTTAGCAAACAACCCAGAGAAAACTGAATCAATTCAAAAGAAGAATGCCTAACACATGGCATCTAACCTTTCTCCTGATGCTAGCAAAAAAGGAAGAAAAAGTCCTAACTAGCAAGAGGCAGAAGAATTAACTTTCGACATATTCTTCTTGATACTCTCAAATAAACTGAAGAGACACAAGAGGTTGAAAAATTATGAAACAGATGAGCTAGCAGAGCCTAAGGAAGAAAATGAAGAAAACAGTAAAACCACTAATGAAGAAAAATCACATTAGAAGCAGCAAAATGTAGGGCAGTACTGCAAACAGTGACATGAGGATAGGCTTGAGAAAAGTCAAGACAAAATGGAAAAGCACAAATATAAAAATGGTTAGAGAAAAGATAACAGACATGTAAGACTGACAAAGGAGATTTCACATACCCATGACTGATGTTCCTGAAGAAAAATGGAACAAATGGAACAGAAAAAATATTCAAAGACATAATAGAAGAAAACTTCCCTGACATTAAGGAAGATCTTAATATATTCCTAAAAAAAGATACAAAACAATCAACAATGAAATTATTGAACTTCAAGAAAAAGGACTGTGTGGGCACCCAGAGGAAGAA
Organism: Cebus imitator; assembly: GCF_001604975.1. NCBI lineage: Eukaryota > Metazoa > Chordata > Mammalia > Primates > Cebidae > Cebus > Cebus imitator. Next base: position 498,852 of record NW_016107337.1, read on the forward strand.
TAAGGTTCCTACAAGGGGCTGGCCTCACACTTCACAGCACTAACATTCAATGCTAGAAAACGGTGAAGCAATGTCTGAGTACTGGAAAACAAGTGCTGTGCAAGAAATTTATATCTAGTAAAATTGTTGTTTATATGTAAAAGCAACAGGGAACATTATGCAAAGACTATAGGAATATATCAATTCTGTAAACTCTGTAATAAACAATTTGATGATGACTCTAGCCCACCAATACATGAATTAAATAAGGAATTTAGTAACGAAAAAAATCATGTTATGGATTTTTGCATTAAAACCATCAAAATATATGCATTAAAACCATCAAAATATAAAACTTAGACCCAAATAGGTGAGGCAAATTAGAACTCAGACAAGAATGTAAATGTTAAAAAAAGACAGACATTGTAAAAATACCATATTTCCTCATTTCTAAGATGTACCTTTCTTATGTCTGAACATTTCTGAAATTGAGATAAACTCACAATGGATGCAATATGAAGATTACTGTGGTAGGCAGCGTTTTGTTTCTGAAAAGTTTAATGATGGTATAAATGAGGAAATATGCTAATATAAACAAAACTCTGATAATCCCACATATATTATAATGTATCTGCTCCCAGCAGTTACACTTGGTTCTATATCTCTTTTTGCCAGTTGTGTTAAAACTGTGATTTTGTAATTCTGTGCACCTCTGAAATATGAGTTCAAAAAATGAGTTGTTTCTATGAAAAGCAAGTTTGAATTCTTTAGAAAGATTTAACCAAAATGTTTTGCTAAACAATACATTGTTGCCAAATTAGTCTAGGGCAGAACAAATAAGTGACAAAATTAAAAAATAAAAGGATTTTTCAATCATATTGCTTCACAAGTGTCTACTGTTAACAATGTATTTAGTGAATATAGAAAACTTTATTCCCAAAAGAAACTCAGATTGGATTAAAAACATAAACATAAAACCAACATGATGTTATAATAGCAAAAAATAAGACTGTATGCATGGTAATCCATTAATTATGATATTTCTATACAATATTGTACAGCCATTTAAAAAAAATATATTCAGACTGAGTGCTATGGCTCACATCCATAATCTCAGCACCTTGGGAGACCGAGGTGGGGGAATCTCTTGAGCCCAAGAGTTTGAGACCAGCCTGGACAAAATTGCGAGACCCTCATCTCTACATAAAGTTATAAAAACTTGTTTAAAAAAAAGAAGAAAGAAAAAGAAACGAACTATTCACTCACTCACGCTATATGTATGCTAACATAGGAAGATGTCCATACTATATAAAAAACCAAAATCAGATTCTACATTTTGTACATTACATTGTTTAAAAAGCAGTAAATATATATTACACATATATACAAATCTACACATATGTAGAGAAAACATATAGAAAGATAACCAAGAGAAGTAGTAATAATGGTTACCTTGTGTATTTTTTTTTAAAAATTCTGGATTGTTAATTCAAAAATTTAATACGATATATTCACATATGTTTTCAAGAATACTTCCCCTGTATACAATGAAATATACTTATTTCAAAGCAGATATGTAATTTTTCATTTTACCTTGCTAGGCCACCATAATCAAGTCCTTCTTCTCCTCTAAATATCACATATAAGCGCCTCCTCAAGTCATAGGGTTTTAATGCCATAATCTAATTAACAACAAAAACATGAATATTTAAATACTCACATGCAGTGCAAGCTCCTTTCAAAACAATTTAAATTTAATCTGTATTTTGAAAATTACAGATTTCCTTATCTTATGCAACAATGCTTTTAACTCAAGAGATGAATTGGTTTGTTTCACAAACTAGATAAAGACACACATATCAATCAATCCCAAACTCACTTTCACATATAGTTGACCCATAAACAACATGGGTTTAAGTCAACATGGTGACTGCACAAGTCCACTAATACTTTTTCTTCAGCCTCTACCACCCCTGGGACAGCAAGGCCAACCCCTCTTTTTCATCCTCAGCCTATTTGATGTGAAGACAATGAGATGAAGACCTTTATGATGATCCACTTCCACTTAATGAATAGTATATGTATTTTATCTTCCTTATGATTTTCTTAAAAACATTTTCTTTTCTCTAGCTTACTTTATTGTAAGAATACAGTATATAATACATATATTATACAAAATATGGGTTAATTGACTCTTCACATTATTGGTAAGGCTTCCAGTCAATAGTAGACATTAGCAGTTTAGTGTTTTGAGTAGTCAAAAGCTATACACGGCTTTTCAAATGTGCAAGGGGTCAGCACCTCTAGCCCCTGTGTTGTTTAAGGGTCAGCTATACTCTTTCCCCCTTCTAGTATTAAATTATAGTTATACTTTGGGTTAATGGCAAGAAGGAAGAGTTTGACACAAAAGGCTTTTAAGGTTAAAAATACTATCTCCCCTGCTAGTTTCACCAAGGTGTACCAAAATCTTTCAACAGGTGACTTGCACATTTTTCTGACAAGCAGCACTTAGAGGCAAAAACTTTGTTCTGCATCCTGCTTATACCACACATTCCATTTCTCAGTAGGAAAGGAACTCTGAATATACAATGATGAATTTATTCACAGGCTAATATAACTTAAAAATAATACCTCTACCCAATTTTCACAATCCTTTAATAGCTTACATCAAGGTTACTGCTAAGTAGTCTTCACTTTTGGATAGAAATAAATCACTTCCACCACACATATGTCAGGACCACAGCCAAGACTGGCAAGTCTGGGTTGGAGTACAGCTCACCAGCATGCCTCCTTCAGGGCAGTCACGGGCTCAGTGCTATATATCAAATAGACCATGATTCTTCCCAAGACAGGGTAAAAAGCAAAATAAAGTCTACCCTGAATTTTCAGATGTACACTTACTAAAATCAACCCAAACAGAGTTTAGAACAAATTGACCTATTTACGCTTACTTTGCTAAGAATTTATTAACTAAAAAAAAAAAAAAAAAAAAAAATCAAGTTGATAATAGTTTAAGTATCATACCTAAAGTCCAATAGTAAAATTAAGTTATGGTTTGAAATTTTCTTGGGGCTTAGAGTATCATTACTCCATTTTGGCTTGTACAAAGTTAATAAAAGTCCCTGTATGTCTGAGTACACAACAAAATTTGGTTCATCATTGTAATACTAAACGGGAACGAGACAACTCATTATGAAAAATTCTCCACATCGGAAAAAAACTGACAATACAGCATTTGGATTTTTTTTATACTTAAATATTCTGCAGATGATTGAGGAAAGGTAAAAATATTGCATTCATTTATTCACTCATCAAATATTTACTGAATACCCTCTATGTCCAAAGGTGCTATTTTAGGAACTAGGCAGAACAGCAATAAACCAATAGACTATGCTCTCATGGAGCTCACATTCTAGTAAGAGAGACAAAATATACTATGTTAGTTGGCTAAGAAAAAGAATAAAGCACCATATATGGCTGGAATGTGACCGTAAGGGAGAAAAGCAGGAGTGCAATCTTAAAATAGTAAGCTCAGGGAAGGTCTCACTGAGATCGCAACATTTAAACAGAAACTTAAAGGTGAGAACAAACAGTTATTAAAGGAATACTCAAATGGAATACAGTACCTACCAATTTAATTTTTTCTCTGTTTTCTTTTTTTTTGTTTTTTTAATTTTATTGCATTTTAGGTTTTGGGGAACATGTGAAGAACGTGCAAGATTGCTGCATAGGCACACACCTGGCAGTGTGATCTGCTGCCTTCCTCCCCGTCACCCACATCTAGCACTTCTCCCCATGCCATCTCTCCCCAATTTAATTTTAATTGGACAGGATTATCAAAACATTTTTTGTTTGAGGTAATACACTTAGGAAACGATTAAGTGTCAAAACAAGAATCAACTTGTTCCAAAAGCTGTTTAAGCTTTATTTTAGTAAACATGTATCTAAATTCATGATAGAATGTCTCTCAGTCTCAGTACCTTTACCTATAACATGGAGATATAAGAAGAGCTATCTCAAAAGGATGCTGTGAGGATAAATGAAATAAAATGAGAAATGCAAGATGCTGGTGTTTTGCAAATGATAATCACTCAGTATATGGTAGGGTTTAGTATAACTATTATTAAAATGAGCACTCTGGCCAGATGCAGTGGCTCAAGCCTGTAATCCCAGCACTTTAGGAGGCCGAGGTGGGTGGCTCGCTCAGGCCCAGAGTTTGAGACCAATCTGGGCAACATGGTGAAACCCCATCTCTATAAAAAAAAAAAAAGGCACTCAATAAGTGGCAGTGACAGTTATTATTATTATAGCTGTGTTCTGAGTGGTTTAAAAATCTCTAAAACACTAACTTTCTTTAGATGTATAGATTACAATGAGACAAACTGTTGTTTTATTCTGCTAAAATCTTCCTTACCTGTTGGAAGGAATCTTCAAACAATGTCTGCCGGGACACATTGATCTTTACATGGCTGGGTAGTGCATTAGACTGAAAACAAAAATAATATCATAATATCATCTAAGTTATAGTATATGTACTGTATAAAGATAAGACTAAATTACTGTGAGTATAAGATTTATTTACCACTGTAGTACCTGGCACAAATAACGGAAGTGAGCAAGTTTCCATCTAAAGCTGCGTTCATATGCAATTTGTGGGCCACCTTTAGTTCTACAGAAAAACAAAAATAAACCAAATTAATTCATAATTAAGTTGAATATTTAGTATTCAGTATAAAATCAGAGTGTACTAAAGTCCTACAAAATACTATAGGAAACTTTCTGCTGGGAGAGAAAGGTATACATACATGGTAGGCCAAAAGAAGTTCAAGCAATGGGGACTATTACAGCAACAGGACACACACATACAGAAAGAGGGACATCGTATTTATGGCTGGATCTTTTGTTAAGTAGTGAGTTAAATGAAATATCAAAGTCTACTATAGACTATTTCAAAGAAAATCTTTGATAATCCTTAACTCTAAGGAGGACAGTGGCTCCAGACAGAGGAGACATGGAAGGAAATTCTACCACATCCTAAATCTAATCTAAAACCCAAACAAATATTCCTGGAGATAATAAGCAAAGCAAAATTGAATTCCTAGAAACAACATTGTCATCCAGGTCACATGGTTCAGGTGGTCAGTGAGAAAAAAAGGCAGAGTTGGTGGCATGGCACCTATACAGGTTTTACAATATGGTTTGACTGACATTAACAGAGTCTGGGTCTCTTGCCTATAGATTGAGGGTCTGACAGGCACAAAGAACTTTCATAATCTTAAGGAACACTTTGGAACAGATGAAAAATGCTCTCTTGTGTTGTCAGGTTCAAGTGAATTCACCTATTCAACAAGCATTTACTGAATGCATAGCTGGTACCTGGCTTTCTTCTAGACAGTGAGAGCATTACGCCTGTTTTGTGGAGCTTATGTACCAGTGAAGGAGACAGGACAAAAAAATATAATAAATAAGCAAAGTACATATGTAATGTATTAGAAGGGGACATATGTCTTATCATTCCTGACCTAAAACAATAAAAAAGGCATTGTTAAAAGGACAAAGGATAAGGAGTGATATGAAAAGAAGCATTTTGTAATTCTCAAAAGGGTAAAATGAGGAGAGCTCAGAGACCAAGTGACATTTGAGTGAAAACATGAAGGAGAGGGCATAAGCCATATGGAGATTCAGGAAAAGAGCATAGCAGGCAGACACAAGGGATAAGACCCACGGTGGAAGCTGAAGGTGTTCAAGGCACAGATAGGGCCAATGAAGCTGGAACACAGTGAATGAGGAGGAGTGAAAACCAAGAAGAGGTTGAAGAAATAAGAGGGGTCAGATCCTATAAGGCTGTTTACATTGTTGTAAAGTGTGCTTTTTACTCTGATTGAGATGGAAACCACTGAAGAGTTTTTTGCAAAGAAATGATTTTTAATTTTTGTTTTGGAAATTCAGTCTCTGCTGTATGGCGAATAACATAACATTGTACAAGGTGTGGGAAGAAAGCAGAGAGGTGACTCTGCTACCAAGCCAGCGAGACAATGGTAGCTTGGATCAAAGTGGTGGCAATGTGGGGGGTGAGATATACCTGGGCCCTAGACATGTTCTGAAGTTGAGGTAAGTAGAATTCTTAATGGACTGTTTGTGAGGTAGGAGGAAAAAAAGGAGTTGAGGACAATTCCAATTTCTTTTTTCCCTAAGATGGAGTCTTGCTTTTGTTGCCCAGGCTGGAGTGCAATGGTACAATCTCAGCTCACTGCAACCCCTGCCTCCCTGGTTCAATGATTCTCCTGCCTCAGCTCCCTAGCAGCTGGGATTACAGGTATGTGCCATTTTTGGAACGCCCAGCTAATTTTTGTATTTTTAGTAGAGATGGGGTTTCACCATGTTGGCCAGGTTGTTTTCAAACTCCTGACTTCAGGTGATCTGCCCACCTCAGCCTCCCAAAGTATTAGGATTACAGGCATGAGCCACCACGCCTGGCTGATTCCAAATTTTTGATCCAAGCACATGTTAGAGTGCAGTCACCAACAACTGACACAGAAAATATCCCAGGTAAAGCTGGGTTTTTGTTGTTGTTGCTATGTTTTAATTTTTTTTTCTTTTTTTTAGAGATGGGGCCTTGCTATGTTGCCAAGGCTGGTCTCAATTTCCTGGGCTCATGTGATCTACTTGCCTCAACTTAAAAAGTGCTAGGATTACAGGTATGTGCCACCACACCTGGCCAGAGAGCAGATTTTACAGCAGATTTTTGAAGGACTTATAAGTGGAGATGTCAATAAGCAGCTGAATATAGAAAGCAAAATTTCAAGTCAGAAGTCTGACTAAATTTATGAGTCATTAGCAGACAGATGTTTTAAAAGCATGATACTGAATAAGATGCACCAAGAGAATGAATGTAGTCAGAAAAAAAAAGGGGGGCTGAGGAAAAAAAGGAAGACTTGGCAAAATAAAGAAAGAAGACCAGAAAGGCAGAGGGAAATCAATAAAGTACGGTCCACAGCACTACTTTTGCCAGGAGAGAGAAATGGTTCATGTCAAATACTCCTGATAAGTCAAATCAGACAGGACAGCAAACCAATGCCTGGATTAACAATGTGAAGGTCACTGATGCCCTTGCAAGTTCAGTGTCAGGGGAACTTCCTTGGAATTGGTTTAAAGGAGAAACTATAAACTGCAATGCAGAGACAATCCTTCAGGTAGTTTTCCTGTAAAGGGAAGCAGTAAAAATGAACTGTGGGCTGGGCGCAGTGGCTCACGCCTATAATCCCAGCACTTTGGGAGGCCAAGATGGGTGGATCACCTGAGGTTAGGAGTTTGAGACCAGCCTGGCCAACATAGTGAAACCCTGTCTCTACTAAAAATACAAAAATTAGCTGGATGTGGTGGCGAGTAATTGCACCTACTCGGGAGGCTGAGACAGGAGAATTGCTTGAACCCAGGAGGTGGACATTGCAGTGAGCTGAGGCTGTGTCATTACACTCCAGTCTGGAAGACAGTAGCGAAACTCCGTCTCAGAAAAAAAA
>NW_016107337.1:506428-535431 GCF_001604975.1 Cebus imitator
AACTGTGATTGAACACATTGGTAAAGGGAAGAGTTGTAATTTTTTGCCCCTTTTTTTAATATAGGAAAAATAAATGCTGATAAGAATAATTTAGTCGAGAAATAAAACCCAATGACATAAGATACAAAGATGGTAACTGTTGGAGCAATTAAGTAGAAAAAGTGGGAGTAAGAATCAATGTACCAGCAGAGGGACTAGCCTTTCATAAGAACAATGATAGTTCAACTACAGGAACAGGACGAGGAGAGATGGTAGGAGATGAACAGATATGGTAATACAAATTTGCAAAAGACCTTTTATAATTGCTTCCATTTTCTTAGTTATGCCAAGATATTATACCTTAGAGTAAGAATGAAGGAGAGATCTGTCAACTGCTTAATTAAGGTATCTTTAAATCTGGAAAATCCAGTTTCACTGACCATCTCATTGTAGCAGTGTGATGTGGCAGTTAAGAGCACAGAGTCTAGAGACAGGCTGACTGCCATGGTTTGAAACCAGTCCATTACTTGCCCTATAACTTTGCACAGTTAGTTATGCTCCCTATACTTCTCCTCACTTGGTAAAGGGAAAAATAATAATATCTACCTCAAGCGGTTATTGGAAGATAAAATTAGTTAACACCTATAAAGTACTTAGAACAATCCTTGGCATACAGTAATCACTACATAAATAGTTGCCATTGTTATTACTAAGGAATTACACACCACAAATCCATTCTCAAATGAGAACAAAGACAGCTATACTAAGGTATTACTTGTGTAGGTTTTCTTGAACTAAAAAGTAAAATGTTTTGCTAAACTTGAGGATAAATCTCATGTACTCGCTAAGCAACATTTAAAGGAAAACTTCAGGTTTTCACTTACACAGATGACTTCCCATTGCGAGGATCTTTGAATGTTGTTGTTCTTGTGTTATGATCAACAAAATACCTTACACCTTCACGAGTATATCTAATTTCCCAGCCTTCTGGCAGGGGTTCTTCATTCTGTAAGCTAAAAGATAAAGTTAAAATCATAAGATGAACATTTTCTAGGTACTAAAAATATCTGATTCAAGGTTGGTTGATTCTACCTACAGATACATGCAAGATGACTTAAGGCTGCAGTATATACATACCCTTGAGTTCTTGGATCTTCCCACTGGGTTGTTTTTGTGTTATGATTCACAAAGTAAACCCTGTCTGTCGAATCCACTCTTTTTTCTAAAACATAAAGTGAGCATAATAGCTATATATATATATTTCATATATATATATATACACACACATATATATATATATATACATATATATGTATATGTATATATATACCTTATAGATTATTACCAAAAATATAACAGCTTACCCCAGCCTGGTGGCAAAGGTCCATAAGGGTCATTCTCTGCAGCTAACATTGAAGCCTGATTGCAGAAAAGATGGGGGAGAGAAATAAAATAACTGTGTTTTAATATGAAAGTAGAAATAAGCCAAGCACGTGGCAGAATCACATTTTATAATAATTTTTTAAAAATATGATAAGGGGCTGGGCACAGGGGCTCACGGCTGTAATCTCAGCACTTTGGGGAGCCAAGGTGGGAGGATCACTTCAGCCCAGAAGTTTAAGGCCAGCCTGGAAGACCTTGTCTCTATTAAAAAAAAAATTTTTTTTTAATTAGCCAGACGTGGTGGCACATACCTCAAGTCCCAGCTACTTGGAAGGCTGAGGTGGGCAGATCAACTGAGCCCAGGAGGTAGAGGCTGCAGTGAACTGTAATCACACTACTACTGCACTCCAGCCTGGGCAACAGAGCAAGAAGCTGTCTCAAAAATATATCTTTGTTATCAGTTAGACAGACAGATAGATAGATAGATAGATAGACAGATAGATAGGTAGACAGATAGATAGATTAAAGAAATATAGCAATTTCAAGACACAAAGTTTTTTTTTAGTTTTTTTTGAGACAGGATCTTGCTCTGTTACCCAGACTGGGATACAGTGGCATGATCTCGGCTCATAGCAGCCTCTGCTTCCTGGGCTTAAGCAATCCTCCCACCTCAGACCGTGGACTAGCTGGGACTACAGACATGCCGCACCACACCCAGCTAATTTTTGTATTTTTTGTAGAGACAAGGTTTTGCCATGTTTCCAAAGCTGGTCTTGAACTCCTAGGCTCAAATGATCCATCTGCCTTAGCCTCCTACTGTGCTGGGATTACAGGTGTGACCCACCACTCCTGGCCAAGACACAAAGTGCTTAAAATGTTATGAAGAGGAGACTATCAACTAATCAAATTAATTATTCGTTTTTCCAAAATGATTTAGAAATAATATACTGGGATCAATACTTTAATCTCCCAGTCCTTCCATACTAATCTATAGAGGGAACATGAAATGGAAGATAAACATATAGGAAATCATGGTGTTTAAATCAGTTTAAAAATAGAACGATTATCACAATTTTCTTTAAAGCAAATGCCTACTAATAAAGCTAACACTCAACTCCAGTATCATTTGTAGAAATTAACTTTTAATTAGTATCTTTTATATTTTCATACATACATAAAACATTTTTATGTATGTTTCCACATTCTTATTATAACCTAGAAATATATTCTGAAGAAAATATAAGCATTCTATCAAGAATTCTAAAACAATGCCAAATATAAAAATCATTACCTGAAAAAGAATTTCTTAAAATATATGCATCTTGATGAATATAATCCTGTAATACACCCTGTTAATTATACTCAATATTTATCTTCCACCTGTTTTTAAGAACCAAATCCCTGTTTTGTTTGAGGCAGGAATGTGGCCATAAAGATCATTCCATTCCCCCTCCCTTGCAGCAGAGTTGGTAGCGTGACCAATTCTGGCCAATGAGGTATAGGCAGAAGGCCATGATGAGGGCATCCTTCTCTAAGTAAAAAAGGCAAGGGCTTGCAACAACAGAGCCATCTGCCCTTTCAATTCCTTGTTCTCTTTCTTTTTGCCTAGACTGTGGATGTGAGGCCCACAGCACAGTGCTCCATATAAATGAAGTAATAAGCCTGAAGCGTGATACAGATGGCAGAGCAAAAAGACAGAAAGAACCTGGGTACTTGATGGCACTACTGAGTCAATGCAGCATTTGTTTTAGATCTCTACCCCAGACTTGATGTTGTACTGAGATAATTAAATCTAAAGTGTTTAAGGAGATTCTATTACTTGCAAGAAAGCATTCTTCTGATACATATCTGTTACCTTATTCTGCCCTGTTCACCAAAGGTTTTCATGTGTACAGGTAAGTCCAACCAAAAACAAACCCACACAATACTGAGGGAATGTATTCTCTCCTCGGGTCCACAAGGGGGCGTGGTTTCAAAGACAAGAACTTCCCAGTGACATGCTCAACCTGCCTTTTTTCACATTTCCATCTGGGAGCTTAGAGGTTTTTGTTTAACTTTCACTCACAAGGTAAGACAGACTGCCCAGAAATCAAAGGTCAATCACTCTAGCGGGAGTTTAAAGGAACTCCTTTCATAGGACAAAAAACTTAAATGCAGCAGGAATAACTCCAGGTTAAAAGTCCCCTTCTCTTGCATATGTTCAGACTCCATTTCTGGATCCCCTCTCATGACAGCATGGGAGCTCGCTCTCTTTCTATTTCTTTCTCCTTTCTCTCTCTCTCTCTGCCTAAATAAATCACTTTCTGCAAAACTCTTTGGGGTCCAGTATTTACTTAAACAAACTCACCATGTCCCGCGGGGTCCTCTCCCCGATTCTTGGGTGAGTGGGGGACCAAGGGCCTGGAAGAACACATCCTATCTGGGAGCTGATCCTTTCCCATGTCCTGCAACCCGGTCTCAATATTATTACTATATATAGCTAAACTATGGAACCTTACCACAGATTTCTATACAAGTCATGAAAGAACCAGCAATTGAAGGCAGCAGGAGATGCTATGGAAACTAGGCTGCCTACTCCCTTCCTGCTAGCTACATAAAACCAGGAGAGTGGGTCAATCTGCAAATGAGAACTTATTATTTAATCTCTGAAAACAATGTGATTGAGGCCGGACACAGTGGCTCACACCTGTAATCCCAGCAGTTAGGTAGGCTGAGGTGGGTGGATCATTAGGTCAGGTGTTTGAGACCAGCCTGGCCAACGTGGTGAAACCCTATCTCTCCTAAAAATACAAAAATTAGCCAGGCGTGGTGGCAAGTGCCTGTAGTCCCAGCTACTTGGGAGGCTGAAGCAGGAGAATTGCTTGAACCTGGGAGGCAGAGGTTGCAGTGAGCCAAGATCACACCATTGCACTTCAGCCTGGGTGACAGAGCGAGACTCCGACTAAAAAAAAAAATTTGGTTGAAAGAGCCAGACTGCAGGAGGATTTTGCAGAAAGTTACTTACATTTTCTTCTTATGTTTCTTTCTTACTTCCTTTCTATCTGCTAGCCTCTACACTTCAGATTTTTTCAAGTTACTTCAAAACACTATCTGCAGTTGCCCAGAACTTAAAATTTATCTTTTCTACCTTCTATGATCAAATCATTTATCAAAGGAGTTTTGTTTTGTTTTTTCCACTCCTCTCATGGATGTTTGCTTATGGTTGATTCAGTAAATCACCAATTGGTCAAATTCTCAGACAGCATTAGATTTTTTGGGCAAAACTTTCCAGTTCTGGAAATACCTTTGATGGGGCAAAACAGATGAGTGTTGCTTTTTAGAATCTAGGAAGAGAATCAGAATAGCTAGAATACTGCAAGACAGGCTCCAAGTAAAATCATAAGGTAACTGGTTTTGTTTAAAGGAAACAAAATTATTATAAAGGTGGAGGATTGAAAATTAGTAAAAATATTATTTTTTTAAGGATTGCATTTATGAAACTATCCCTTAGTAAGGATATAAAACTTAGTGTATGAGTTATGTTACTAAACTATTATATTTTTTAATATTATTAAGTGCTTATATATATCAGAAACACCATTTATTAAACATTAACTAAAAAATATCTTGTGACACAGTCTATACCATTTCAAAAAGCATCAAAATAAATATGTGATTATGGTCAAGGAATAGCAAAAAAAAAGAAAAATCACCGTAATAGAGGACAAATGCCTGAGGGAGGCAGTTATGACATCGTCTTATAATTTGCTAATTACCGAATAGAGGTATCGTTGGTTAAACTGTTGCATAGCTCCCTGCAACTGGTTCCGCTGAGATTGCCACTGTTCAAAATTTCGGACAGATTCCATGGTAGGCCGCTGCCATGTTGTTGTTCTGGTGTTATGATCCACATAATAAACTCTTCCACGATCATCAACTCTTCTTTCCCAACTACCACAAATAAAACAAACAATGATAAAAATAAACAATCACCTCTTAATATAAGAAAATGAAAAGCAGCTATTACTTCACTCAATTTAAAAATCAAGTTCAAGATATGTTAAAATAACTTAAAAATAATATAAATATTGATATTTTTCAGAAAAACATAAAAAAACTATGAACTATTTATTTTAGCTAAATTACCTTCCCATTCTACCAATATCATTTTTCTTCTTTAATCACTTTAATGTTTAGTCCCACACTAGAAGTGGTTGCTTATTTTCCTTTTCTTTTTTTTTTAAATGTTATTTTAAGTTCTTGGATACATGTGCAGAACATGCAGGTTTATTACATAGGTGTAAATGTGCCATGGTGGTTTGTTGCACCTATCAATGTATCACGTAGGTTTTAAGCCCCACAAGGGGAAGGAGAGCATTGGCACTAATATAATTTCTAAAGACTGTCTAAAAAGAGGCCAATGAGTGAACCGTTTCAGTATCACTCTGGCTACTCTTTCTGCTTTTTTGGGGGGATGGAGTTTTGCTCCTGTTGCTCAGGCTAAAGTACAATGGTGCCATCTCAGCTCACTGCAACCTCTGCCTCCCAGGTTCAAGTGATTTTCCTGCCTCAGCCTCCGGAGTAGCTGGGATTACAGCCACACACCACCATGCCGAGCTAACTTTTGTATTTTTAGTAAAGACAGGGTTTTGCCATGTTGGCTAGGCTGGTCTCAAACTTCTGACTCTAGGTGATCTGCTCACCTCCTGGCCTCCCAAAGTGTTGAGATTATGGGCATGAGCCACCACACCTGGCCTCTCCATTTTTTTCATCATCATCTTTTTTTTTTCTTTTTTTGAGATGGAGTTTCCCTCTTTTGCCCACTGCAGTGCAGTGGCACGATCTCAGCTCACTGCCACCTCCACCTTCTGGTTTCAAGCAATTCTCCTGCCTCAGCCTAATGAGTAGCTGGGATTACAGGTGCCCACCACCACGCCTGGCTGATTTTTGTATTTTTAGTAGAGACAGGGTTTCACCATGTTGGCCAGGCTGGTCTCAAACCCCTGCTCTCATGATCTGCCCGCTTGGGCCTCCCAAAGTGCTGGGATTACACGCGTGAGCCACCAAGCCTGGCCTCCTTTTTTGGATAAGCATTTACTGACAGTGCCTGCTGTATACCAAGCAATATGCTGTATAGCCAATGCCCGTGTTCAGGATGAGTTAACTGAACTCTTTTTATTACTTTTTAACTCACCTTCCTGCCGTTATATTGCTGCCAATTATCTTCCTGAAATGCAGGTGGACTCCATGTCATTCCACCCACAATGGCTCAATGGCATGGCATAAAAATGAGTTGTCCACCTTTTCAGCCTCATCTCCCTGAGATCCTACAAGGGTGTTGAATTTTGTCATGCCTTTGCCTCACAGAATACCCTTCCCTATTTCTCACCAACCAGAATTCTACCCATCCTCCAGGGTTCACTCTAACTCCTACATGTTCTACAAATGTAAAAACTATTAAACCTATTTTTGTCATTAATGTATACAATGATCTTAAAATCCTTTCAGTAACCAATTCTAAATTTCTTATATAAACTTGTTGCTAAAAATACAATGGGCTCACAATAGACTCTAAAGATGAAATTAAAGACAATCTCTGCCTAATTTTTGGATAACAGTTTCAGCGAAATAATCCCCTTGTCATGGCACTCAATGAATGGGCTAAATGAATGACTATAATTTGATGATCCTGTCTTAGTTAAAATGAACTTCATATTTGCTATATTGAAATATCAGCTCCATGTTTTCCAGTAAGTTCTCATTTAATACTGTAGAATCAAGACCTAAGTGCTTTATTCCATAAAAGAGAAATATCCCATAAAAATATCATATTCTCTGCCTTGAATTTGCTAGATTTTTCAAGGTGTTTTATGATGGTGGGTTTTAAATTGAATCTGGAAAGGCAATCTGAGTATCTAAGAAATATATTTCGGGTACATACAGAATGTTTGAGATGAATGAATGCAAACTGCAATTCAAACAGCTATCAGTGCAATATGTAGACAGCTATGAAAGAACACAAAGTTAAAGGAAGACTCATTTGTGAATGGCCTTAAGTGACAGACTAATAACATGAAGTTTAGTATGTAATAAAAACATTATTAATTTAAAATCTTCTACAATTTTAGGTGTAAGTTCACTCGTGGCAATCTTTCTAGATCATTGTTTTGATCCACTTTAATATTTAAGTCATTAAATCTTATGAAATAACACAGTTTAGAACACTATCTATGGAGAACTATACATATAAACCGTCCTAAATATCACCTTTCCTTAAAAAAATAACAAGGACTGACAATTACCAAATTTTGCAGTATCTCTCAGTAACTCATGCCAATGTTTGACAGTCTCTTAAGGAAGCCCTATAGACTATCTGCTCTCATTGACTAAACATTCATTGTTTATAAAAAGAAATGTAAAGAAATTGAATATATGCAGAATGAAAGAATCAAATTTTGCTGTATTAAATAAATTTAAAAACCACATGTGTGATAAAATATAACTGCAGGTGCATAAAGGTGCTATATTACCCTGGAGGTAAAGGTTGTGGTCTCTCCCATGTGGTAGTTCGGGTATTATGATCCACATAATAGGTTCTACCATGAGGATCTTTTCTTTGTTCCCACCTTTAATAAAAATACAAAAATAACAGTAAGAAACAACACACTAGGACAATCTTAAAAATGACTCTTCTTTGTATTCAGAAAAATGACCAATAAACTTTATATTAAAAAACTATACACACAGCTATATATATAAAGGCTACTATATATATAAAAGTGTTCATTTTTTCAATTATTAGTACTTTTTAAACCTCTTAATTATTCCCTTTTTATTACAGTATTGGAAATTCAAAAAGTATAGTTAGCAGAAAAGAATACCCCATATTTTTAAAAGGTAGTAATTTATAGAATTCCAAATTATCAGAAAACAGAAATTGAACCAAGAATAAAGAAACCTTCAACTTAATATTAAATCCAAGGCACAAAATGCCTATTAAGTAATATATTGACTTTGCTATAATTTCAAAAGTGCCCATCTAAAAGATTTTTAGCAGAAACGCCTATATGTGGTGATACTGCTCCATGAAAACTCTTTCATCTGTGTGTATAGTGTCTTTTTTATGTGTGCATATCTATTCCAGTTTTGGTTTTGGTAGGTTTCTGAATTTATGGAAATTATTATTTTACCTTATTCCTATTCTATTTTGAAGACTCTCAGTTTCTCATTTCTCCTATTCTCATTTTTTCTTCTGTGATTCCTGTTAATTTCTCTACAGTCTTTTCTTAATATGGTATATATAGAATAATTTTTAAAAATAAAAACTGGTGGGCTAGGCACAGTGGCTCATGCCTGCAATCCAGCACTTCAGGAGGCTGAGGTAGGTGGATCACCTGAGGTCAGAAGCATGAGACCAGCCTGACCAACAGGGAGAAACTCCGTCTCTACTAAAAATATGGAAAAAAAAAAAAAAAATTAGCTGGGCATGGTGGCACACACCTGTAATCCAAGCTACTAAGGAGGCTGACTCATGAGAACTGCTTGAACATGGGACACAGAGGTTGCAGTGAGCTGAGGCTGCACCACTGCACTCCAGCCTGGGCAACAGAATAAAACTCTCTAGAAAATATCAAATAAAATAAAAATCAATAAACAAATAAATAAAAACTGGTACTTCTGAGTTTAAGACTCTTGTTTTCAATTTTTAAGTAGAATAGCCAGAACACATTTTCCTTATTCTTAAACACAAGGACTCAAGAAGGCAGTGTTTAAGAAGGAAAATGAGAGAGTGTTCCTGGGATGCTGTCAATGTTCTATGTTTTGACTTGTATGATGGTTATAAATGTCTTTTGTGATAAATCAGCTTCATCTATATGTTTTGGAGGAAAGCACTTTTCTGTGAATGTGTGATGTTTCCTAATAAAATGATTTTTTAAAATGTGATTGCTTATCAAGAAGCCCTAAACTAGAATGGTGAGCTTTGATAAGTTGTCCTGCACCAAGAGGGAGGCTCAAGGATCTCCCATAAAGCATCCAACAATCTTCCCTTCTACCTTCCTTCTCCATCTGCAGTTTTGAGAGAGGATCAAGTAGCTTTTCCCTATTATTTGTTAATATGGTAAATTTATATTTTCAAATATAAATAAATCTGTGAGAACCCCCCCAAAAGAACCCAATTAAATTGATTTTTTATTAAGTGTTTATTATTCTCTTTAAATTATATTTATACACCATAACCATATATACTGAAACTACTCCCTAGTTTGCACCCATACATACATGTATACTTAAAATGACAAATGCACACAAAAAAATTTAGAAATTTGTTTAGGCTGCATCTAACAAACCTAAGTCACTAAATTCTTAAGTAGTAACCATAAACAATAAAGAGTCCCAAGTTCACAACTGACTTGGGGGTCACAAAAAAATTATTCAACTTACCTATTATATCCTACACTGGAACATTCATGCTAATTGGTAATGCAAAAGCTTAGATATTCTTTATAAAGCATTTCACTAAAATCAGACACTCTGAAGGTTAAGGTTTACTCTATTTGTTTCTATAAAAAACCTCATGGGAAGAAGAAGTTAAATATAAAATTTCATTTTAAAGGCCTTTCAGGAATATGTCTAAGATGTACCAATGGGCTATTTATCTGTATGAAAGCTAACTACCAAAACCAAATGAATACCTAAAAACCTGATCAAGTTTCACTTTTGCAATTTTTAGGTACTAATTCCCATAAGCAGTCCTTGAATTTTTATTGCTATCTTATAGTAAAATTTCCTGGTTTCGACTATTTCTTCACAAATATCCTTAACTATTTTTAACTTAGCTTTAATTTTTTATCAAAATTACATATACTTTCATATAGTTTAATATATACCTTCATAGCTATATAATTATATATACCATCACATAGTTTTAACAGTATCTACTGTCTAGTTCACTTGATTTTCTACTCCCCAAGGCAATATTTTTAACTTTTCACTCAATTTTTTAGGTATTTACCTCTTTTACTTATTAACTTGCTTGACTTATTGTGATTTATTTAATTTCAAGCATAATATATTGACTTCTTACTAGGAAAGATGAAGCTACAGGTCTCTTTCCCGCACACATACACATTTACGTTTACCCTCCTCCCAACCATTCCAAACATACATATATGTTGTACCTTGCCTTAGAGTTATCATTGTGACTATGAAAACTCTTCCCACAGCCGAGACATGGAACATACCCTGATTTCTTTTTTAAAAAATACTATTAGCTAGAAAAATTATCTCCACTTCCCTTACTTACTGTCTACATTCTTATCATTCAACCCCAAATACTTTTCCAGTTGCATAAATCTCCTCCTAAAATGTTCAGGCTCATTAGCTGCTCTGTGATTGCCCCTGCCTGCTGATTAGCTTCCAGCCTAGACTGAGTGTGTGCTGTCCGAGAGCGCTCTGGGCTTTCCCTCACCACTGCGCCGGCATTCCTTTCACTCCTCTGCAGCAGATCCTCTGATGCTGCATCCAGTGTCTTTTACTTTCACTACCTAGTTTTGGGAAAACACAAGTCCTAGTGGCTTTCTAAGAAAGAAGACATAGGAAGTGAACTTTTGGAAACCTAGGATGTGCAAAAATGTATTTATTC
Organism: Cebus imitator; assembly: GCF_001604975.1. NCBI lineage: Eukaryota > Metazoa > Chordata > Mammalia > Primates > Cebidae > Cebus > Cebus imitator. Next base: position 517,413 of record NW_016107337.1, read on the forward strand.
TATGCAAACACTAAACAGTATGGCTGGATGCAGAATTATATGTTGGGTATAATTTTCTTCAGCATTTAAGGCATGAGCCCACTGTCTTCCACTGTCTTCTAGCTTTTCCTGTTGATTCTGGGAAATCTGATGCCATTTTGATTAGTATGAAATGTGCTTTATTTTTTATTTTTTTTTCTATTCTATCTCCCCACAACTTACTACCAAGACCCATCTTACGTCAACCTAAAAGATTAGCATTTACCTCACTTCAGGCTCTCTTAATTTCTCCCCTGGATTAGTGGCTTTTATACTTTTTTTGACCACAGTTGAGACAGTAAGAAGTGTGTTTTATATAAACCAGATTAATATTTATCTACTGATTTTATACACACACACACATATACACACACACACACACACACACACCAGAAAAAGAAACTTTCAGGAAACAATGCTTACTCTTACTACATTTAACATCTTCCAATATTTCCTATTCTCACCTATATTTTTTTTTATTTCATATGTGTTCAAATGCTGGTCATAAATAACCTATTAACAGGTTGCACTCTACAATTTGTAAAACACTAATCTAGATTACTGCAAAATTCTAATACAAAGATCATAAATGGTGGCAACAAGCCTTTTGAAGCATTTATCTGGTCCCAACAGAATTAGATTCATGTACTTACTGTTTTGAACTAGAATGCCAGATTCCCTCATTTATAAAACAGCCTAGCCACTATCCCAACTCCTTAACTCCTCGGCTCTCTATACCACTGCAAAAATAATCTTAATAAAAGCAAAGAGGACTATGCCACTCCCCTGCTTTACATTCTTTAATGCTTATTCGTGGTTTTCAGACAAAACTCCCAAACCCTTCACAATCACACAAAATTCTTCATAGGGCTGTTTGCTCTTCAGCATCATATACCTTGCTGCCTCAAATGCTGAATTCAAACTGTGACAAAATAGTAATTCCTGGGTTCAGCATACTCATTTTCATGGGTGCTAGGGATTTGAATACGCAGTCGGCTCTACTGAAAATGAAACTTTTCACCACTCGTGCCTCCACTATTTGCTAAGTCCTACTCTTCGTTCAGAATCCACTGAAGTGCCATAGCTTTCAGAACATATTCTTTGACGTCAACAGCACAGGTTACTCCTCCTATTCCACCTCTGCGTATGTTCCTTCTCATGGCATCCTAAACTTACATCTGGCATACCTTTAATTATACTCGCTGACTGTTTACTTCACTCCCCTAACCCCAATGAGACGATGAGGTTCTTCACAGTTAAGAATAGCTTTTTATATGTGTTTGCCATAGTGACTGGCACATGAGGGACTAGGATAAATGACTAACATACCAAAGACAGGAGACACAGGACAAGAGCTTTTTGAGAGGGAAAGGAAAGCTAACAAAGGGTCTGAAACATTTGCAGGAAACAGAAGAGGGAAAAGCAGCTGCAAAATAAACTCAGAGAAAAGTCTGGTCTGAATGTATAGATTTAATAGTTAAAATGATGGACAGCTGGCCAGAAGTAGTGGTTCACGCTTGTGGGAGGCCAAGATGGCAGGATCACCTAAGGTCAGGAGTTCAAGACCAGCCTGACCAACATGTTGAAACCCCATCTCTACTAAAAATTCAAAAATTAGATGGGCGTGGTGGCAAGCGCCTGTAATCCCAGCCACTCATGAGGCTGAGGCAGGAGAATCATTTGGACCTGGTAAGCAGAGGTTGCAGTAAGCCAAGATCATGCTACTGCACTGTGGCCTGGGCAACAAGAGTGAAATTCCATCTCAAATAATAATAATAATAATAATAATAATAATAATAATAATAATGATGATAGAGAGTTCTAGATCTACTGTGGTAAGCACACAAAAGAAGATAAAAGGCTGAAACCATAATTAAGCACTGGACAACATCAGATGAGCCAGTAAAGGGCACTGAGAAAAAAGAGGAGATCCAAAAAAAACCAAAACCAAGATGCACTAACACAGTGACTGAGGTAAGAAAATGAGGACAATAGTGTAGAGACATCTAGAAGTGCAGTTTCAACAGCTACAAGAGTTGACATTCTGATCACTGTAAGCTGTATTGGAAAGCACTGTATCCATTACTTTTATTGCAGCACTTTCTGACTATATTGTATATACTGTACATGCTTACAACTCTGAATCACTAAAACCAAATAAGCTTCTTGAAGGCAGAGACAATTAATCATTAATTAATATTAGTACTATCAGTGCCAAAGGTCAAAGAAATTGTTAAGTGAATGCACTTCAGGAGATGACCAAATGGAATACACATATAGAATACCCTTTAAAGAAAATCATGAGGAGTGGAATAATTACAATGAGAAACTTAAAAGAGATTAAGAATTACTAAGCAGCAATGAAAAACTGCGTCTTTTTATAGAACCAATCAGCAAGTTACGTGACTCCCCAGCACTCAATATTAGCTGAGGAAAAGAAGAGCTATTTGGTCTCCAGCATCAGGTCTGGAAAACAGAACACCAAGGATGCTAGAGAACTGAGGATATTATATGGAGAGTTATGGTCACACTTATGAAAAGTAAAAATAAACCATGAATCAAATCAAGAGGGTCTTGCTAATTAACATCAGGTTTTTTCTTTTCCCTTCGTACTACTTATATTTCAACCAGATGAGCAATTGTTCTTCATTTCAAAAAGTACTTGCTTTGTAGCAAAAACAAATAGTAAGATTCAGATTCCAACTTAGGTTTCAAAGTTCTGAACAATGAAAACATTTTATATACACATTCTATAGTTAAATGTTAACAGGAAGTTCCTACTTTAACACCAGTCAAACATTAAAAATTTTACATACCCTGATGGCAAAGTTTCTGTGTTGGCATTCCCAGACTGCTGCCGTACAGGATCCATATACCCATCTGGCTGTCTTGATTTGGCTGCTTCAAAAGCAGAACTACTTCCAGAATTAGAGGTGTCAGGGTCTAACATACTTCTAGCTTCAGATCCCAATTCTGCACTGGTAGAAGGAATACATTCATTGTTTTCTGAGGAAGTCAGTATTTCTTGAACTGGAGGTTCTTCAACAGTAGTACTAGTGCAATGTGAAGACAAGGCATTTTCTTCAGACACTACTGGAGTACCCATGACAGAAGCATTAGCAGTTGGTGCAAATGAGGATGATTCTCCATTAACTGAGAAGGGAAAATTAATAAAACAATTTATCAAGTAATGATAAAGCAATCAATTACCTAATCAAATGACTACACTTATTCAGAGCCTAATCCAGACTAAGCAACTACATTCTCCAAACAGCAGCCAAAGTAATCTTTTCAAAATATATAACATAAAATAAAATAAAGATTATGTTTTTTGTTGCTCAAGATTTCAGGAATGAATATGTAAATGATAAAAATTTAAGTATGTATAATAATAACTTTAAGGAGAAAGGCACCAACATTAAGACAATCAACATTTTCCCTCCAAATCACCAATTCTGAGAGAAAGTCTGTATGGGCCAACTAAACTTTAAAATGATCCCTTTCAATCACCCTTCCCTTGTGCAAATAGTAGCTAACAGCAAAATAACTGTTTTGCCAATAGTAGGAAATGTATGATGGCATCAATTCTTAAGATAGTACCATAGGGGTTGCAAGAACCCATTCTATACTTTTTCGAGAAATGATCCAGTACTGCAATCCAGTGACATGGTTTTCCTAATTTTTATTTTAAGTGTGATTGATCTAGTTCACTATTTTATATCAGTATAAAAATGAGTCACTGTAAAGGTGAATAGATTACAGAACAAAACTTATTTGAAGACCATATATCAAAGTTCTAATGGAAATGGCAGAGGGAGACATAAAAAAAAATTTCAGGAGAATTAATGAAAAAAAAAAAAAAAAAAAAAAAAAAAAACCCAGTCATATTAAGTGCTACTGAAGGCTAAAGAAGTACCCAAAGATGTAATAAAGAATAGTGATAAAAGAGCTTAGAATTCATTCCAGATATGGGGAGGAGGGAGGGGGAAGTAAGGAGAAGGAAACAAGTTTTGGTCAAGAGACCCAAAAAACAGATCAGGATTTCCTAATGTACTTGATAAGACTCAATAACTTACTGAAAATACAATATCTCAGTCCTTATCCTAGACTTACTGAATCTCTAGGGGAAATTCTAGGGAAGAGCTTGGGGATCTGCATTTTCAACAAATCATGTGAGTTTTTAATCAGGAAAGTTTGGAGAAACCATGAAATATACCTTTCCAAGTTTTATAAAGAAAAAATGTTTAATATAAATAACATGAGAAATACCATGTATGATTTTATATCAATGAGTTTAAATTTGGCTAAACTAACTCAAGGGAAAAAAAAAGACAAATCAGAGTAGCAATAGAAAAGGCGATGAAAGTTCTAATAACATCCCTCCTAAAGGCCTGGGCTCAGACAGATTTTTGAGAAAATTCTATCAATCCCTTATCAAATAGATCATTCCTATGTTATTTAAGGTGCTATAACACATTAGGGGAGAAAAAGTGAAAAGGAGTTTCCTAACTCATTCTGGGAGGGTAATACAACCTTTCAAAGCTAAAACTGAACAACAGAACAAGAAGACTATAGACTAACATCATATATAAATTCAAGGATGACTTGAGATTAGGAAACTACATTAGAAAATCTACTATGTTAGCAGATTAAAGGTTAAAAGTCATATGATTATTTTCAATACGAACCAAAAAGCATTAAAAAAATCTTGGTAAAATACCTGATAAGAAGAATAAGGAAAAATTCACAAGTAATCTGGATTATCTATCACAAACCTACAGTCATTAATATACAACAATTGTAAAACATTTCAAGAACCTTTTTTTTGAGATGGTGTCTTGCTCTGTGACCCCAGCTGGAGTGCAGTGGTATAATCACAGCTCACTGCAACCTCCACCTCCTGGGTTCAAAAGATCATCCTGCCTCAGCCTTCCCAGTAGCTGGGATTGCAGCCACCTGCCATACCTGGCTAATTTTCCTATATTTTAGTAGAGAGGGGGTTTCACCTTTTTGGCCATGCCAGTCTCAAACTCCCGACTTCAAATGATACACCCAACTTGGCCTCCCAAAGTGCTGGGATTACAGGCATGAGCCACTGTGCCCATGTATTCTTACTATTTATTGTAAGAACTTCTATTAAGATCAAGAATAAATTAAAATCAGCAACAAAACCAGGAAGATCACAATTACCACTCCAATTCAATATTGATTATACCTGACAATCTATTAAGAAAAGTTATAACAACATTGGAAAGAATATAGTAAAATTTATTTGTAGCGAAAATGACAAAAAGATTATTTATTTAGAACACCAAAAAACTTAAAAAAATTAGAACCAATTAATTGGAGCTAAAACATTTCAGCAAAATGAACAAACACAAGATGAACATCAAAACTAAATCTAAGACCTATGTGAAGAAATTTTTTTTTCTTTCTTTGAGACAGAGGCTCACTCTGTCACCCAGGTTGAAGTGCAGTGGTGCAATCTTGGCTCACTGCAATCTTAGCCTCCCTGGTTCAAGCGATTCTCCTGTCTCAGGCTCCCAAGTAGCTGGGATTACAGGTATGCACCACCACACTGGCTAATTTTTTTTTGCATTTTTAGTAGAGATGGGGTTTCATCATGTTGACCAGGCTGGTCTCGAACTCCTGACCTCAAATGATCCTCCCACCTCGGCGTCCTGAAATTCTGGAATTACAGGTGTGAGCCACAGCATGCCCAGCTTGAAGAAAACTTTTAAAAAATATTACTAAAAAGATAGAATGAATACAGATATAAAATATCTCTCAATGGGAAGACTCAGTATTGTTAAAATAATAATAAACAATAAACAACTCTCCTTGAAATACAAATGCTGGTAAGCACTAGGAATTCTCATTCATTACGGTGGGAATGCAAGAGTACAGCCACTTTGGAAGATAGTTTGGCCATTTGTTACAAAAGTAAACATATTTTAAACATACAACCCACCAGTCTCACTCCTCAATCCAACTGAACTGAGCTTATATTCAAGTAAGAGCCTGCACACAAATGTATATAGCAACATTTTTCATAATTGTCAAAAACTGAAGCAACCAAGAAGCCTTAATAAGTGAATGGCTAAACAACTGTGGTACATCCTTAAAACAGAATGTTATTTAGTGACAAATGAGAGGGCAAGCCACTAAAGACATGGAGGAATCTTAAATGCACATTACTAAGTGAAAGGAGCCAATCTGAAAAGGCTACACACACTGTAGGACTCCAACCATGTAACATTGTGGGAAGGAAAACACTATGTAGACAGTGTTTCAAAACAGTGGTTGCAAAGGGTTTGAGTGATAGATAAATGAAATAAATTTTAGAGTAGTAAAACTATTCTGTATGATACTGTAATGGTGTGCACATGACAACATGCATTTCTCAAACCCACAGAACTAGTACAACACAAAGAATGAACCTTAATGTAAGGTAATGTAAATACAGACTTTAGTTAATAACAATATATTAATAATGGTTCATTAATTGTAACAAACATATCACAGTAATGGAAATGTTAATAATAGAAAAACTCTTGAATGGGATAGGAGGACATATGGAAACTTTCTACTATCTGCCCAATTATTCTGTAAATCTAAAACTGTTCTAAAATATAAAGTCTATTAATTTTTAAAAGCTCGCTTAGAAACTAAGTATTTCCATTCAATACTTCAATGAACATGTGTTTCTCAATATTGTTCAGAGCCGCATTAAGATGCCACAATAATCTTCGATTAGAGGGATTACTGTTCATATATGTCAATGGTTCTTGACTAGGGAATATTCTGCTCTCCCCACCTCCAAAGACATTCATTTAGCAATGTCTGCAAATGCATTTGGTTATCAGAACTAGGAGAAGGTAAGATGTTACCGGCACCTAGTGGATACAGGTCAGGAATACTGCTAAACATTCTATTAATACAATGCACAGGATAGCCCCATACAACAAATAATTATCAGGCCCAAAATGTCAATAGTGTTGAAATTGAGAAACTCTGATACCTATGTGCCCAGCCATCTGGTAGTATGCAGCCTATGGTAGTTGCAAAATAAACATCTGTTGACAAATGGATATAAGAAAGATTGAACAGATAAAACTGAAAAAATAAGGAAAGAAAAAAGAGGAAGGACAGGATGGTAGGCTCCCTGCTCATGCAGAAATATGGAGCAAAAAATTAAAATCTTATATAACAGGTATGACAGCAGAAGCTTATGCAAAGCATCTCATCTCCGCTACAAGACTTAAGACCACACCCGCTGACTTGGTTTCTTAATGAATGTATCCCAAGCCTTACTTTCAGCCATTATGACTTCTGAGTTACAAGACCTATCTTCCTAACTTCATGTTTAATCTTTGAGAGGTTAAGTTTCACATGAACTTTATGATATATCCATCTCAAAGCACCATGTATCTGTCTTCTCATTCTAAGGGTGCATTCAAATAAAGAAGAAAAAAGTAGACATACTAAATATCATTTTTACTCCATTTTAAAACTATGACATGAAAAATAACTGCTTGCATATACACAGAAAGTTTCTTTAATGTTCAATTCACACTTGAGAGTGTATGTGACTTTTAAGAGGGTTACATCATGAGGGAGCCTTGTGATGATGGTACAGTTCTGTATCTGGATTGTACTGGTGGTACATAAAGCTATATGTGTAACAAAACCATACAGAAACACACACATACACACACCCCACAGGTAGAAATGATGAAATGTGAACAAGCTCTATGGGTTATATTCATGTCAATTTCCTGATTTTGATATTCTACTATAGTTATACAAGATGTTAACACTGGAAGAGGCTGGTGAAGGGCACATGGAACCTTCCTATACATTTCTTTGCAACTTTGTGTATATTTATAATTACTTCAGAATAAAAAGCTAAGAAAAAAAGTGCAATAAACTTGTGATATCATTTAGTTCTGCAACTTACCAAACTGAGCTCTGATCTACTTATTAATAAAATAACTATATATTAGAAAAAGTTATTTCACACTAGAAGTTATGACCAGGGGAACAAAGTGGAAAAGAATGTATTTTTCTTAAATACCACTATCCAAGGTATTTAAGAAAAATACAAGGTGGTATTAAATACCACCTCATTTAAACTCCAAAACTGTCCTATAACGTAGTCGCATATTATCCTCTTTTCATAAATTTGAGGATGTTAAATTTGTCCAAGGTTACAGAATTAACATGCTCAGTGGTTGGGCTGAGACACCATGTTACCTACTGTCAGAAGCTAAATCTAATCTTTTTGCTACATCATGACTGCCTCCCATTTTAACCTGGAATATCTGCCAATCTTCATAGCAACTAAATTACCAAATGGGTCCCCTTAATCAAGATTCAAAAGAACAGGAGGTGGAGGGGGGAAGCTCTCATGTATAATAACTATCTTTGATGAAAATATATTGTTTGTCTTAAACCCCTTAGTATTGGCCCACAATCTCTAATCTGAAACTCTTAGTGCCAGGCGTGTTCCAGAATTCATAACTTTCAGAATTCACAAAGATAGTGAACAACATGGTAGCCCACGCCTATAATCCCAACAATTTGGAAAGCTGAGGTAGGATGACTGCTTAGGAGACTGAGACAAGGCTGCACAACATGGCAAGACCTCATCTCTAGAAAAAAAATCTTAATATTAGCCAGGTGTGATGGCACGTGCCTGTAGTCCCAGCTATTCAGGGACCTGAGGCAGGAGGATCACTTGAAACCAGGAGGTTATAGCTACAGTGAGCCATGATGGTGCTACTGCTCTCCAGCCTGGGGGTCAGGGCAAGACCCTGTCTCAAAAAACAAACAAACAAATAAAGGCAATGACATATACATTGTATATTACACTATGCCTGGAGGGGATTTGGGGACCACACATTGTGATTAAATACATTAATATTTCTGCAGCAAATTGTAGAGATGTGTATAGGAAGCATGATAAATAAAAAGCATAAACAGCCTTCCATCAGTTCTAGTCATTTTGACATCAAATGAGTTTACTAAAAACAAACAATGACAACAAAACAAAACAAAAAACCTTTTGGTTTCAGAGATTTCAAGATTGTGGAATTGCAGATTAAGAGATTAAAGACATTTAATATGTTATACACAGAACATGCACACCCCCATCCCATCTCCAGAAACAAAGACTAATTTTTGAAGTCCTTAATTAGAAAAAGTAATGCCATTTTACGCCAACATCTTAAAAGAACAGGGATTACCCACTCCTTGAAAAGATACCTGAATTCATCTTCCTATTAAGTGATGAACAATCATACAAAAAGACATCAGTTAAATGGCTGCTACCAACAGAGCAGGTTCCGGAAGCCTCTGTAAACCGGCCAATAGAATGATGACAGTTGGATTGTTTTGTCAGATGTCACTAGCAATAATCAGAGGTGGTGAAAAGGCTGGGGGAATGCTGTTTGAAGCCTAGCAGTATAAAAGATAAACAGTATAAAAGATAAAACTTTGAGATCCTATACCACACAGATCCTATAAAAACCAGACACATCAAAATGAATAGGAAGAAGGCAAAGTGCACAGAATCAATAGCCAGACAGCAAAATGTCAATTACAGTTCTTCTACTTCCTAGCTGTGCCCTCTTGGTGACTCAGTTCCTTCATCAGAGAAAAGGAAAAATACTGCCATCTATTTCAAAGAGTTATTGTGAGAGAGATAAATCAGGTAATGAATATATACTTTTCAGAACATGCAGGGCACAAATACAAGCTATTAACATTATTTTACAGATTGTCATAGATTTTCTTACAGTAACTATGAATGTCATGAGAATTATTTATGATGGAACCTTCATTTCAAGTTCCCCATATCCATTTTATATTTACCTTAAAATTTTAGGGAAGGATAAATAAGAGAGAACTGTGAGAAGTGAACTTATCACCAATGGAAAGAATCTATAAAGTATCAAACAAGCTGTAGAGGTATAAATAAGATTCTATGATGAGGAAAGCCCCAATTTCTTCTCATTTTTACATCAACATCTGAATACGTCCAAATGCCAAAGCATGCATCTAATTAGTAGTCAATGGATACTTTCACCAATGTATTCAATCAGCTGAATATTTTAGGAATAAGAGCAAAATGTCCAAATCCATATTCAAGTTTAATATCCCTTACCTAAAATGCTTGGAATGAGAAATGTTTCAGATTTTAGATATTTGTTTAAATTTTGGAATATGTGCATTTTACTTACCAGTTTAGCATCCCTAATCCAAAAATCCAAAATCTGAAATGCTCCAGTGAGCATTTCCTTTCAGCATCATGTCAGTGCTCAAACAGTTTCAGATTTTGGAGCATTTCAGATCTGGGATTTTCAGATTAGGGATACTCCATCTGTATTAGAAACAGTAGCAGTTTTAACTGGTCTGTTCTTAATTTAGAGATAATCAGAATAATCTAAGACAATATTTCCTGTTCTGCTTTGCTAACAGAAATCTCAGAGACAAATGTTCTGGCTAGAAAGTAGGTGAAAATCAGAAAATAAATGAACTTTGCTCATCATTATTTTCATCATAGGTGTATCTACTCTTCTCTTTGTTTTCTAGCCACCTTAATTTAAGACTAAAAATTTCTACCTACTTCGAGTACTTGGGAAACCATCCTTTAGTCTACTTTTTTTTAAAAGGGCAGCATTCTTAAAGAATTAAATTTTACAAATATCATTCATGTGATATTTGTAAATAAACATTCAGTTCCCAATGTTTACAAAAACTCTCATACGACTCTTGGTAAACATCCCCCAAACACCAACCTTGGATAAAAATACACAATTAAGACTTATTACTGTCCGAGTATGGTGGCTCATGCCTGTAATCCCAGCACTCTGGGAGGCTGAGGTGGTTGGATCACTTGAGGTCAGGAGTTCGAGAACAGCTTGGTCAACATGGTGAAACCTCATCTCTACTAAAAACACAAAAATTAGGGGAGCATAGTGGCACACACCTATAATCCCAGCTACTCGGGAGGCTGAGGCATAAGAATCTCTGGAACTCAGGAGGCGGAAACTGCAGTGAGCTGAAATCCTGCCACTGCACTCTAGCCTAGGAGACAGAGTGAGACTCAGTCTCAAAAAAAAAAAAAAGAAAAAAAGATGGACCTTATTATCAAAAAGGTCCATCTATTTTAATGTAATTATTGAATTGTTTCTTTACCTGTTTCTACTTTTCAATACGTTACCATAAATAGACAAACACAGGAAACAACATAGGATCTTCTTGAATAAAAAGACCAGGATTTCAACTTGATTCCCAACATGTGTGCTAATTATCTTAAACAAGTCCTAAGATGTTTAAGTTTCAGGAGACTCACCTGATAGAGTTAATATACAATGACCAAACAAAAAACAATTTATGAATCTTACTGAGTCCGCTAAAGATTATAGAGGACATCTTCCCTAGGCATTCCTCCTCTAATACAGAAATGCTTACTTTTGGAAAATAAACTTTCTGAGAGCTATTCAACTCCCAGTACATCTTTCCAAGTTAGATGCCAAGAATAATAAATTTGTATACTAAAAGATCGGATAAAAAAACCATTCATTACTCACTTTTACTAATAAATCAATGAATTAACTAAATTTCTTTCAGAAATATATTTTATATCATGAATTACATATATTGTTCGTGGTATAAAGCTTAAGAATCTAGCTCTCATATAAGCACTTGTTTAGTAAAATATGTTGTGACCTCTAAAATACTTTTGAAATATTTTCCTAAATAATTAGTAATGTTTCAAATTATTAGGAAAAATTTTAGGCACTGTAATTTTTCAATTCCAATCAGAGAAGATTAAGAAAGACTGCACAGGCTTGGTATGGTGGCTCACACCTGTAATCACAACACTTTAGGGAGGCAGAGGCAGGCAGATCACTTGAGGTCAGGAGTTTGAGATCAGCAAGTGGCCAACAAGGTGAAACTCTGTCTCTATTAAAAATACAAAAACTTTTAGTTGGGTGTGGTGGTGGGCGCCTATAATCCCAGCTACTCAGGAGACTGAGGCATGGCAATCGCCTAAACCCAGGAGGTGGAGGTCACAGTGAGCCAAGATCGCACTATTGCATGCCAGCCTAGGTGACAGAGCAAAACTCCATCTCAGAAAAAAATAAAAGACTGCACGATAAGGGAGGTATAGGCATGGATGGATATATCAATTTCATTTACTTTTTCTTTAAACAAGGTGTCATAAATAGCCTTGCTTACCAGTATCATCGGCAGGCTCAGATGTGAGTGGTTTTGGAGCTGGTGTATTTTTGGGTCTGGCAGCAACCTGAGACGGAGATGAAGGTGCGTTGTCTCCATTAACTACATACGAGCAGCATGAGTTTTGGACTACAGTGCTTGTAGGTACATGATTATCTATTCCATTAGTGCCTTCGACAGCCAACCTTGAAAAAAATAAATGCCTTATTTCAATCACTTAAGTACAATTAAACAACGTTATATCAGAATTTTCATAAGAATTTACTGAGTTCTTACATTCCTTTTTCGTTACTTTATTTTTTTCTTTACAAAGATTCTATTTCCAAACAACTGAGTTCTTATGTTTCAAGTAAAATGATAAGTAAATAATGAACAAAGATATGGCATGTTTTATATTAAAGTTCTAATTACTTTTCAGTTCTAAGTGTATCCATTCTGCAGATAAAAAAAATATTGAGATATACAAACATACTAAGTCAAAATACGGTCTCACAATACATTCAAATCATACATTTTAAATATTTAAGTCTAATATTAATCTATTTTAAAAGATCTGAAAGTAATTTCAAAAAGTTTATGAAATTACATGAATCATAAAAGTCAACTACAAACTACTGTAATTTTTTATTTTTATTTTTTTAGAGACAGGATCTTACTCTGTCACCAAGGCTGGAATGCAGTGGCTCTGCAGCCTCAACCTCTTGGGCTCAAGTAATCCTCCTACCTCAGCCTCTTGATCAGCTAGGATCACAGGTGTGCATCACAATGCCTAGCGAATTTTTAGAATTTTTATAGAGATTAGATCTCCCTTTGTTGCCCAGGCTGATCTCGAATTCCTGGCCTCAAGCGATCCTCCCATCTTGACCTCCCAAAGTGCTGGGATTATAGGTGTGAGCCATTGTACCTGGCCTCAAACTATTATAACTTTATTAAATCTTGAAAAACGAATGAAAAAGTCTGCAAATATTAGTTACAAATTAGTATGTACTAGGCACTAAAATTATAACTACAGGATGATCAAAAAAAGCTAAATATTATACCCCAGAACTATAAAAATATATAATATATACATTAGCAAACAAATAACAACAAAGTCAAACATTTTAAGTCTTATTGGCAGTGGAAGGAGCTGGGCAATTTGGTGAGACACTCATGTTTAAGACAAACAAACAAAAAATTGTAAAGGAGTTGCAAAATACCAAGTAAGTGACCAGGAGAGCTTTTCCAAATAAACAGGTCATCCCATATCTGCTCTTCACAGAGCAGCCTGAGCACTATTTTAAAAATATAAACCAGATCAGCATGTCCCTCTCCTGGTTAGTCTAACAAATCTTTTGAAAATCAGCCACACCTTTCTCCCATCTCTCTCTGTCTCTAATCTATTTCTCTCCAAGTTCCTCCTTGCTCACTTTGCAGCAGATATCAATTTTACTATCAAAAACATACTGAACAGTCTTCAAATGTTTATTACAAATTATTATATGCCAAGTGGTAAAATGATAACAATGAAATTATCAGAAGAGGTTAAATATCATTCTCTAGAGTTAGAAAAATTTGTAGGACATAACTGTAAACAAACTCAGCGTCTCTGAAGTTGCTATTTCCTCTGCCTGGAACACTCTTCCCTCAGAAATCTGCACAGACGGTTTATTCTTGGCTTTTTAATCTTAGCTCAAATCACAATTCCTCAGAGATGATTCTTTGGCAACTCTTTTAAAAATAGGCTCCCTTCCAATCCTGTCATCTTGGCCTGTTTAAATGACTTCATAGTGTTTATCCCTATGTCCAATTAGCATATTTATTTCTTCTGTTGTTTACTATTTACCTTTTTTTCCCCCAAAACAGAGTCTTGCTCTGTTGCCCAGAGCTGGAGTGCAATGGTGCGACCTCGGCTCACTGCAACCTCTGTCTCCAGGGTTCAGGCAATTCTCCTGCCTCAGTCTCCTGTGTAGCTGGGATTACAGGCACGCACCACCATGCCCAGCTAATTTTTTTGTATTTTTAGTAGAGACGGGGTTTCACCATGTTGGCCAGGATGGTCTCAAACTCCTGACCTTGTGATCCACCTTCCTCAGCCTCCCAAAGTGCTAGGATTGCAAGCATGAGCCACCACACCCAGCCTACTATCTACCTTTATCACATCAGAGTGTACACTTCATGGGAACAGGGCTGGTATTCTTAGTACTCGGACTAGTATCTGGCATCAAACAGGCATTCAGTAAGTATCTGCTGAACGAACAAATGATTAATGAATCCTACCCTCCTTTACCTTGTCACCTATATATCTGGAACAAGATGTGTTTAGGAAGTTTGGGCAGGTAAAGACTGAGATGATTGTGATTTGTAAACCCTTCTCCAGTCAGCTAGCAAGAATCAGTGATTCAGAAGTCTAGGTAAAAGAACCCATCTGAATTTCTCCTGGTACTGTAGAACTAATCTTCAATTCAAAACATGTTACTATGCAATTGACAATATTTGGTAGTAATTCAAGCTCCTCTACCCATCTAAATTGTTTTTTACTTATATAGACACTAAATACATTTAGTTAAGCCAAATTACATTCAGAAGGCATACTTACCTATTCAAGTGGTCTAATGAGAATCACTAATGGCAAGTTAGAAGAAATGATACTAATAAATATAGATTAATAAATGTCACACTTTGTCATATACCAGCATGCTTTATTCAAGGTAATGAGTCAATTTTATAACAATATATTTTTATATTTTCAGGTGTTAATTCCACTTTATGTGATCTATTATAAACTTTTATTCAAATTTAAATTACTTCAAACAAAGAACCTATATTAATTGTCATGAACCATGAATGCCAGGGAGTTCCTGAAATGGTAGAATGATGTCAGAGAAAAGGCCACAATGATGTCTGAAGGAAGGCCACAATCTGTGAAGCATTTATCTTCTCATGATCTACAGGAGAATGCCAATCCAGACAGTGGTATGATACCTATTTATCCATAGTATCTGACTGTACTCATAAAATATGCCTAAATACAAATTTTAAAAAGCCATTTTCAATAAAAATAAAACATTGTACATGCTACAACATAAATGAACCCCGAAACATGCTAAGAAAAAGAAGCCAATCATAAAAGGTCACATAGTGTATGAATTCATTTATATAAAATGGCCAGAACAGACAATCCACAGAAACAGAAAGTAGATTCAGGCTGCCAGAAGCTGGGAGCCAGGAAAAATATAGAGTGACTACTCATGCATACATGATTTATCTTCAAGGTAGAATGTTCTGAAATCAGACAGTAGGGAGGGTAACACAACTCTGTTAATATACTAAAAACTACTAAAATGTATACTTTTAAAAAGTGAATTTCATGATATATGTATGCGATCTCAATAAAGCTGTAATTTTTTAAAAAGCTGCTTTCACAAGAATTAACCAAATGACATGTTTAGACATAGCTTCTAAATTCTGTGGCAAATTCTAAACTCAGGTAAATTACAAAACTTCTTACTCAGGAAATATATTCCACATCATGTCGCCATCCATATTCAAATAAAATATCCTACCTGGCAGTTGTCCTTGCTGAAGGCTCTCCATTTTCATGTAAGGCATCACCATTTTGCTGTATTTCTACTGAACAACAAGAAAGAAAGAAACTAGGTTTTTATATACTTCTTGCTCATTCTTTTCCTTTAAATTTTACCAACATATATAGTTAGCTTACTGGTTGGAGATGAGCTGCAGTTTGTTAGATTTTCTTGCTCAATCACCAATCCATCAAGCACAACTGTCAATTCACCAGTTTGCGCTATGCCATTCTTGTTTTCCAAGGAAAGTTTTAATTGTTCTTTCACTCTTTCCACTAGAAAGAAGAATATTTTAATTTAAAAGCTTTTGCCACATATAAAAATGCTTCAAAAATCAAAACTACATTTCAAGAATCACTTTAATCAGCACTTGACATTTGGAAGGAATCCTTTGCATTTTTATCTATACCACACCAGTATGAATCACTGTGACACCTAGTTAATTCCTCTTCTCCCCACACCCCACGCTTTCAACATCATCTTTAATTGCTTCTGTGCATATTATAAATTTTGGAGAACATATAAATATATCTAAATAATAAGTGTAGCAATTGTCTAAACTTGCTCTTCAGTTCAAGGCACCACAGAGAACTCTTGTGGTTGAGGCAAAATTTCTGTCCAAAAGTCAGATAATTCTGGTTTCAAATTCCAGTTCTGCTACTTACTGGCTGTGTATTAAGTTATTCAAATGTCTTTAAGCCTTGGTTCCTTAATTACAAAATGCAGATGATGGACTTCAAACTAAAGGGACAATCTTGAGGACCAAATGTAAAACCATACAGACAGCCCTAGCACCACTTCTGACAGTTTAAGTGCTCGATAAATGCTAAGTATCATGACAATTACCATTTTTATATAAGGACAAATACTTCCTTCCCATTATTAGAACATCTAGTTCTTATTTAAACTCAAGGTCATTTTGCTTCAACTTCTATGTTATACTATATATTTAGATTATGTATTAAACTATACATTAGACTTCTATATATTAGACTATATATTAATAGTTATTAGTGGGGGCTTGGAGAAATGAGGAGATAAAGGTAAAAGGATACATAGCTTCAGTTAGAAGGAATTTTTGTTTCTTTGAGATACTGTACAGTGTGATGTATATAGTAAATAATGTGTTGTACATTTCAAAATTGCTAAGAATAAATTCCAAATGTTCTCACCATAAAAAAAAAATAAGTATTTGAGGTGATGGATACATTAATAAGCTTGCTTTAATTATTCCACATTGTATTAACAAATCATAACATTACTCTGTACCCCATAAATATATACAACTATAATTTGTCAATTTATAGTTTAAAAATAAAAACTAAAAGAGAAAGTTATCAGTGATCACTTTATTATTCAAACTGAGGCCAAATACTTCAATCTGATCTTCAGTGGCTTTCTGCAGTTTTTGCAATCGTGGGACATTTCATGATTTAGATAAAGTCCTTAACTTTGATCTCTCCTATATTTAACAAATTTGGGAGGGGAGGGGAGTTTCTCCATTTAAGAAATGTCCAGCATAAATATGTTCACAAGTTATCCATGTATAGAAAAGACAAGACAAAATCTAGAACTACTAATCACTGGACAGAAATTCTTTGTGGATAGGCCTGGTGGCTCACACCTGTAACCCCAGCACTTCGAGAGGCCGACGTAGGAGGATCACTTGAGCTCAGGAGTTTGAGACCAGCAACACAGTGAGATCCAGTCTCTACAAAAAATTTAAAATTTAAGGCCAGGCACGGTGGCTCGCGTCTCTAATTCCAGCATTTTGGGAGGTGAGGTGGGTGGATCACTTGAGTCCGGGAATTCAAGACCATCCTGGCCAACACAGCAAGACCCTGTCTCTATTTAAAAAAAAAAAAAAAATTTAAAAACTAGCCAAATGCAGTGGCGTGTGACTGTATTCCCAACTACAAGGAGGCTGAGAGGAGAGGATCCCTTAAGCCCAAAAGTTCAAGACTGCAGCAAGTGATGACGGCACTACCACACTCTAGTGCGAATAACAGAGTGAAATCCTGACTCAAAAAAGAAAGAAGGAAAGAAAAAGAAATTCTTTGCAAAAAAATGTTTAAAACATGTAACAAAAGAAGACTTTATAGAATACCCCAACCATCTGTAGCACCATGGACCTCATTTCTACCTTACATCCAAAAAAACAAACAAACAAAAAACAATTAAAAAAA
>NW_016107337.1:535731-557214 GCF_001604975.1 Cebus imitator
GACCCAGTGAGACTCCATCTCAAAAAACAACAACAACAACAACAACAAGAACAACCACACTACAAAAACATGAAATTCAGCTTTCTCCAATAATCAATATCTGAAGAAAACGATATTGATCGATATTCAATCTGATTCTCGTCATCTCCCGTGATTTCAAGTGTCTGGAATTTGGTGATTTGGCTTCTCCCTGAAATATATAGCTGTTTGAAAAGGTTCCTAAAGAATAGCCTTTTAAAATCTCTTTAGTGTATGTTTCTTGGTAAATTCTTTCATTTTTGTTTATCGGTAAATGTTTGCATTCTCATCCTCAAAAGACAGACTTGTTGGACATACAGTTTTATATTGGTAATGATTTCCTCTCAACTCTTTGAAGACATTTTCCCACTATCTTCTCCTATTACTAATTCTGCAATTCTAATTCATGAATCTTTACAAATAACCTGTTTTCCTCTACAGCTGCTTTTTAAATCTATTTGTCTTTGATGTTATGCATTTCACTATGATATGTCTAGGCATGACTCTCTCTGTTCTCGTTTGGGACAGTATGAATCTGTGGATTCATGTTTTTCATTAGTGTTCAAAAACTTACAGCCATTCTCTCTTAAAATATCTCCTCTACTCCACCTTCTGTTCAAGGAATCAGCAAATTAAGGTTTGTAGGCTAAAATCTGGATGATTACCTATTTTTTATAAGTTTTATTTGAACACAGTTAAGCTCATTCATTTACATATTTTCTTTTTTTTTTTTTTTTGAGATGGAATCTCACTCTGTAGCCCAGGATGGAGTGCAGTGGTGCGATCTTGGCTCACTACAACCTCCGCCTCCCAGGTCCCAGTTCAAGCAATTCTCCTGCCTCAGCCTCCTGAGTGGCTGGGATTACAGGCACACGTCACCATGCCCAGTTAATTTTTGTAGTTTTAGTAAAGACAGGGTTTCATCATTTTGGCCGGGCTGGTCTTGAACTCCTGACCTTGCGATCCACCCACCTCAGCCTCCCGAAGTGCTGGGATTACAGGCATGAGCCACCATGCCCAGCCTCATTTACATATTTTCTATGGCTGCTTTCAGCCATATGGCAAGTTAATAGGTGCAACAGAAACCATGTGACCTACATGCTCAAATGTTTACAATCTGGTTCTTTATGGAAAACCTCTGCTCATGGTGGCTTATTCCCTTATGTTTATTCTTTGATGTTAGCTTAAGCTAATTTTAAGCTAATTTTTACCAGTGGTTTGATGGTATGCCCTAATTTTACAGTGGTTTGATGGTATACTCAAGAGTTTGGGCTAGAGGAGTTCAAGCTCAACTCCCTTATCTCTGGCTGTTAACCAAAAGTTCAGTGCCATGAAATTTGCTATCAGCATGGCCGACTATTCTAATTCTGGTTCATGAGGTTTTCTTTACCCCAACCCCCTCATCTCCTGGCTTTTTTTTTTTTTTTTAAGAATGGGTCTGTACCTATTTGCAAAATCATCAATGTCACAAAGATTTGTTCAATCTAGAACCTAGCTATTCTGCAGTGGGAGGGTGTTTACAGTATATATTATTTCACAATTCTGAACATGGAAAATTGATGTATAACATTTTGGATCATAAAACTGGAAGGACAATCACATAAATAATTCCCATCTACATGTGTATGTATATGTGTGTGTGATTAAGGTAACTAAGTGATTAAGGTAGTCCTGTCCTAGGGGAACTCACTCTTGTAAGGCAGAAGCTGATTTTTTTTTTGTACCTCCTAGACATTTTTCCTTAGCGTTAATACAGCAACTTGAGACAGAACAATTTAAGTCTCTGAGGAGGTAAGCATATAACTAGGTCATCTGTCCTATAAATCACGGATTTGCTGAAAACACATGTTTCACAGATTTCTACTTAGCTCAGAGCCACATTTTGAAGCAGTTTTTAAAAATTGCTCAAACAATGTATTATCTATTGCTGAGTAACAAATTATCCTAAAATTTACTGGCTACAAACAACAATAATCACTCAATATTGCCAGGAACTCAAGAGGGGCACACATACATCTGGCAGGTGGTTGCTGGCTGCTGAGAGGACACCTCAGTGCCCCTCCACAGGGCATTGTGAGGGTCTTCCCAAGGGTTGCTGATTTCCCATGGTGAGTACTTGAAGGGAACAAGGCAAAAGCTGAAATGCCTATACAACTAAGTCTCAGAGGTTGTACACCGTCACTTCTGCCATAATCTATTGGTGACACATATAATCTCTGACTCAGTGTGGGAGGGGACTACAGAAGGATGTTAGAATATCAGAAAGTATGAATGCTTGGGGCCATTTTAGAGGCTGACCAACATACTCATATGTATGAGAAAAATAGAAATTTTAGAAACAAAATGAACACATTACGTTACATAGCTTGTAAGTGACAGTCTCAACAATAGCAAGGTTTTCTAATTCCTAAGTCTTTTCATTACAGCATGCTATGAGTTGATGATGTTCAACAACTCAAAAAGGTAAGCTCCCACTTCCTACCATGTAACAAAAAATTTCAGAATTTATAAACGAAATTAAAGTAAAAATAAAACAATATAGATAACAATCAAAACTAGGGATCAGAAGCAATTCTCTGCACAAAAATAATGTAAGGTTAATAAAATTTTATGACTAGAAAAATATTAAACTTGCATAAAACGAAACTCACAATAAAAAATAAAAAGGCTGGCTGGGCGTGGTGGCTCATGCCAGTAATCCCAGCACTTTTGGAGGCTGAGGCAGGTGGTTCACTTGAGGCCAGGAGTTTGAGACCAGTCTAGCCAACACAGAGAAACACTTTCTCTACTAAAAATATAAAAATTAGCCAGGCGTGGTGGCACATGCCTATAGTCCCAGCTACTTGGGAGGCTGAGGCAGGAGAATCGCTTGAACCCGGAAGGCAGAGGTTCCAGTGAGCCGAGATCACTCCACTGCACTCTAGCCTGCACAACAGAGTGAGACCCTGGCTCAAAAATATAAATAAATACAAATTAAAAAATAAAAAGGCTAATGATTGAGAGAAAAAAATAACAGCTCTTATAATTCAGTGAGAAAAAAACTAAACAACCAATAAAGAAATCTACAAAGAACATGAAACCACAATAAATGGTGAAGTATGAATGACTAATAAACATCTGACCTTATTAATAATCAAATAAATGCTTTGATAATAAAACTCATCTTTTTTATCTATTAATGTGGCAGGTATTTTCAAATGGGCACTGTCATATGCTACAATGTGTATACAAATTAGTAGAACCTTTCAGGAAGGCAAGCTGAACTTTCTGAAAACTTTTCATTCCCTTTTACCTCCTGATAATTTCAATACAAAAGTTTTTTCTAAAGAATAAAGAGGCACTTATATCATGGAATATGAAAATACTGTTTATTCAAAGCTTTGACTTCAAAATATCTGAGTTTGTGTTGATAGCAAATGAATTTATAAAACAAAACTTGTCATAGTAAACTAAGTAAATAACTAAACTAAATAAGCAAATTCATTCAGTTAATAAGGCTAAAGAAAATTATAATATAAAATCAAATTTGACTATGCTCTGTCCACTACCACAAATGACACATTTTTCTGGTGTATTTCCCCA
Organism: Cebus imitator; assembly: GCF_001604975.1. Lineage (NCBI taxonomy): Eukaryota > Metazoa > Chordata > Mammalia > Primates > Cebidae > Cebus > Cebus imitator. The sequence continues at coordinate 539,332 of NW_016107337.1, forward strand.
CCATTCAATATAAAGAAAGAATTATTCATTATAAATCATGTTGGACATAATTTACTTGAAATGAACTTAATGGATTTCAACATGCTTTTCTTGACAAAAACTAAGTTCTTGGCGCTATTAACACCATAAAAAAAAAAATCTCATTCTAATTATCAGCATTTAAATGGTAGCCATCTCACCCCTATCTGAAATATTTAAAGTATTTCTCTCAGCCTCAAAATTGGAACACAAAGTTCTGTATATACTCGAATGTGTATATTAGCTATACTATTCCTATAGTTTTCACCTATGGGTATAGTGACAAAGATTTTCTCTTTAATCAAACTCCAGTCAGGGTCCTCAGGGCCTTCTTGACTAGGCTTCAATCTTGGTCTAGAAAAACTGCAAAGTCAGCACTAATGATTTCATCCACAACTCCCAGCACCACTACCACCACTGCACACACACTAAAAGACTTGAGCAGGCACTACCATAGTTCCTAACAACTCAAGGCTCTTAGGGATGACCCTAGCTCCCCTTAAAATACCTGCCTGAGAAAGTTTAAGACTGCCAAAAGAAATTACTGTCTCTTGTAGCCATCACCTGATGACAGGCCCCTGAATACTATCTCTTAAAGTATTTACTTAAAAGGGATTACAATGGTAAATCCTTCCTCTGTCTCCCATAACATGTGAGTGTCTTTCTCAAGGCCCTGAAAGACATTCCTTTAAAATGTAATCAGGAAGGATAGGGCTTTTGTCTCCCTGTCTCTGTGGAAGGATAGAATCCTGACTTCATTACTTGCCAGCTACCAAATACAAGGGCCTAATTGCATTTACACTGACCAAGCTTTTGTAATTTTTCATTTTCCTGACTCCACTGAGCCTCCATTGACCCTCCCATCCCTACTCCATTCTCCTTTCAAAAGACCCAGTACCTCTATACAAATCAAAGTTGAGTTCAGTTCATGCTGGAATCTCTTCCTTATTGCAAAAAGGAATACTTTTTAAAATATGTCCTGATCACTCTAAACAATGTCCAGCTTTGTTTATCTGTGACAACGGAGGGATTTTTTTCCTTTGTAATTTAAGAAATAGTGAGGCTGAGTAAGTGAAACATACCTCAGATATCAGTATGTCATACTGATGACATAAAGGAAAGAAAGCTAAAAATGACACACACCTTTGCAGAGCCAAATAAATAATTTCCATAGTTTGGAATGTTGTTCAAGTGATCTGAACACAGAACTGAACGTTAACTGAAGCACAAATGATGGCTTAAATCCACAAACATTCTGAGACAATGTATTAGAGGACTACAGGAGAAAAAGCTTTGGGCATCAATCAACTAGGCTTATTCTACAAAACAGATGAAGGTTAAGAAGTGAAAGCTCACTAGGACTTAAATGTGAAGTGAAACAATCTCCCTAATAGACACAGTTAGTTGGATTCTGGGGAAAACATATAAATAATTTATGTTGGTTAGTCTGGGGTTTTATTTAAGGTTATGAATGGCTATAACAACTCATACCATCAAGGATGAAGAAATAAAAAAACCGTAAAAATAGAAAAAATACCTATTCAAATAAATCACTCCCCTACCATTACCCCAAATATATCAGAAAAGACGGATATAAAACCATGAAATATATGAGAAAACAATAGGGAGCCTTGAACAGAGGAAGAAATTTGCTTCCTAAATTTGAAAAGGTACAAATGACCTCAACAACTGCAAAATCTATTTTCATATGGAAGACTGTTGGGTTCCTATTACGGTAGAATGGCGGACTGGTCAAAAACTACATATTCTTTCTGTGTTTTGTATGTTTCTTCCTAAAACTCAGTAAATGTTTATTTAATGGAGAAAAGTCCCAGATCTGAGAAAGTAAAAAAACACAATTAATTTTAGGAGTTTCTAACTTTAAGCAAGTTATTACAGCATATCAGAGGTAAAATATGCAACTTCTTAGAAGATGGGAAGCTTTGAATCAAATATATCAAAATAACAAAGGCATCTTTATTTTAAAAAAAATCATAAATAAGAAAAGTCTATTAACTGTTAGGCAATGGGAATACAAAATTAAAAAGCAACTCAGGTCTGATTTAAAGGACTGCAGAATTCAAAAGAATAAATCCTTATATGAAAAACTTTTAAAATCTTAGGCAAATAAAATAAGAATTATTGGTTAATATAATCTACCAAGATTTTAAAATAAAATTATAAGAACTACTATAAATGATTTTGTGAAAACTAAAAATACAATGGAAACCATAAAAATTTCAAAACAATATTGGAAGCAATAAAGAAAGGAATGACAAATAATATCTATCAAAATCAGAACATAGGCCAAACAGATGACACAGCGAAACACCTAGGGGGAAAAAAAAGCAATATGATTAGACTGTATAAGTAAGTGAGCCGGAGAAAACAAAAGACAAATAGCAGCAAATCATAATGAAGGAGAAACAAACAGATTTCAAACTAACAATTAAGAAAATACTCAAAGAGCTTCCAGAATTGATCCTTACAAAAAAGACAACGTAGCCAAGTGTAGTAGCATCAGGAGGCTGAGGTGGGAGGATCGTTTGAGTCCAGGAGTTACAGCGTACAGTGCACTAGGATAGCACCTGTGAACAGCCACTCGTCTGGGCAACATTCAAAAAAAAAAAATACAACCTGATACCTAGTGATAAAAAAATTAAAACTCTACATAAGAGAAACATAAAAGTAAGTAAGAAGGAAAGGAAAGCAAAGCTATTTTTAAAAAAAGGTAGAGGTAAATTCTGATTTTGCAATTCACACAGAATAGTCTGAGACTGCACTGACCAATACAGTAGCCAGAGGCCTCATACAGCTATTTAAATGTAAATTTAATTAAAATAAAATAAAGTTTAAAATTAAGCCCTTTAGTTCTACTAGCCACATTTCAAATGCTCAGCTGCCATACATGACTAAAGACTAAAAACTGGATAGCACAGATATAGAACATAACAATCACTGCAGAAGTTCTATTGGACAGCAGCCTTTAGAGAAGGGTGCTTAAATAAAGCTAACTTTTCATTATGAAGATAGAGTAAAATTATATAAAAATATAAAACACTAGCCAGGTGTGGTAGCTCACATCTGTAATCCCAGCACTTTCAGAGGCCAAGGCAGGCAGATCACTTGAGGTCAGGAGTTTGAGACCGACATGGCCAACATGGTGAAACCCCATCTCTACCAAAAATTACAAAAATGAGCTAAACATGGTTGTGCATGGTAGTGCTTGTCTGTAATCTCAGCTATTCAGGAGGTTGAAGTGGGAGAATTGCTTGAACCCGGGAGGCAGAGGTTGCAGTAAGCCGGGATCACACCCCTGCACTCCAGCCTGGGTGAGAGTGAGACCCTGTCTCAAGGGAAGAAAAAAAGAAAACAAACATATATATAATATGAATGTGTCCATAAAATTCAATGGCACTAGCATTACACAAGAATATATTTTAAAAGATTAGAAATCAAGGCTATGGTCAGGACAAGTGGTAATTTAAAGCAGAATCTATAGAATCTGTGTTATTATTCACAGATTGACTACTTTGGTTCTCCCTTCTACCTTTTCCACAAGATTCTTGGTATTTTATCCTTTAAGTGGTTCTAATATAAGTATCTTTCCAATAGAAGATAAATACCTAATACACAGGACCACTGCTAATGAAAGAATGTGTAAATAAGGTTCATTTAAGATATATATAGCAACCAACAAAAATAATTTAAGTTAAAAAAAAGTTGGACAACCTCTGCCTCAGTCTGAGGGCATATCACAAAATTCTTACGTTGAAACTTAATCAGCACTGTGGTAGTGTTAAAAACTAGCGCCTTTAGGAAGGGATTAAGTCACAAGGGCAGAGCCCTCATGGATGGGATTAGGGCCTTGATAAAAGGGCTGAGGGAGTAGGTTTGCCCTTTTCTGTCCCTTTTGCTATGTAAGGACAGCGTTCATTCCCTTCAGAGGACACAGCAACAAAGTGCCATCTTGGAAATAGGAACTGGATCCTCTCCAAACTCGAACCTGCTAGCGTCTTGACCTTGGGCTTCCAGGTCCTAGAACTATGAGAAATGAATTTCTGTTCTCTATAAATTACCCAGTCTCAGATATTTTGTTATAGCAGCACAAATGCAGTAAGACAGTATCTACAGAAAAAAATTAATCCCTACATCTGAATGATACCCAATTTTTTCAGTTATAGTTATTACAATTAGCTTATGTTTTCATTTGTAGAATTATTAATTATACCTCCACTCCATTCCAAAACAAATTTGGGGCAAGTTTAAGTGCATTTATGTTGAAAGGTAAGGATAGTTAAGTAAAAGTTACATTCCAAAAGCACTTAGACAAAAACAATGAGTATACCACAGGGCCTGCATCATTGTCAAGACCCGCCCCCACTCCTCACACACACAAAGAAGGAAAGGAAAGGAGAGGACAGCCTGCTATACGAGTGGAACATAAAATGTGTACTCAGGCTACAGTACAGCAGCTATTCACAGGCACAATGATAGTTCACTGCAGCTTTGAACTCTGGGCCTCAAGAGATCTTCTTGCTTCAGCCTCCTTAGAAGCTATCTTATGCATACTTTTGGCACTCTCCATAACAATTCCATCTATGTTAAAGAATGAAATACAAAAATACACTAAACAAATGTATGATTATTGAAAATAACAAGGACATGATTAGTGTCAGGCTGCTTTCAATATAGGAGAACCAACAAAGCATACTCAGAAGACAGTAAGAAGACTAGCTGGACGGAACTGTCAGGGTACAAAGATGTAAGCAGGAAATTAGAAAAACTGAACTAAGACTCTGTAAGGCACTGAAACCAGGAGTTGAACTTGATCTTATAGAAAAGTGATTTTCAAACTGGTTTCAGGAGGAGGTTCCCCCCAGAAATTAACTCAGGAACTGCTGCAGATAGCAAGAGTAAGGGCACATGAGCATGTTCATGACTGTGCTGTTTAATACCGCTATATGTTTCATGTAGAGTAAAATTTTTATATAGAATAAGATTCCATAGTAAGATTTTACTTGAATAAGCGAGTTTCTCTGTCAACATTTAAAAAATATCTTTAGCTGTGGACTGTGGGAAGCTCTGAAAAAACACAAGTGAATACTATAGTCTCTACTTCCAAGTTGCTCATTAATTCCATTTTGTTTGTGGTCTACAACTGTTATAATAAATGTTACCTCAGATTCCTACAATAACTTTCCCACTAACACCAAACCATGTCCTTTCTCCTTTAAAATTACCCTTGAGAGCCCCCACATATACTTCTGGTCACAGTCACCTGCTCAATATTGTAATCTACCTTCGAGGACTTTAATCCTGTCCGCCATTCATTCACACCATGGGCTTTTAAAAAAATGTCTTGCCAGAAATCATACTGAAGTTTTCATGCATGCTAGATCCAAGGTACTTCCTATCACAATCCTATCCTTTACAGTGGGCAGTTAAACAGGACTCAATCAAACACAACTGCATAAAATCCAAGCCTACTCCTCAATTATTCATGTAGGTTGAATAATAGCAGTATTAATTCATAATCCAAACATTACCATTCTAACCTAATTATTTACTTTATTTTAACAGTTACCACATTTCTAGCAGTCTGCATTCATTCACACCATAAACTTTTTTTTTAAATGTCTTGCCAGAAATCATACTGGAAGTTTTCATACATGCTAGATCCAGGGTACTTCCAGAAGAGCTAGATTGTCCTTGAGTGTTGTTCTCTTCTTTCATTGCCTCAACATCTAAAAACTCAGTCTACTTTCTTTCCTCTCAGGAGATTCCTCTTTCACTTCATCCCTTAAAAATCTATTCTCTCTAAGGTGAGGAACATAGACACACTGCAGAATATCCCTCCACTGGGCCCTTCTTCACAAATATATACATTTTATTCAAGGTGCTATCAAACATTTTCTGTATATGGCATACCTCAGAAACATAATACCTCTAATCAATAATCTTGCCCCTCAAATCAGAGTTTAAGGATAGGAACAAAAACTGTTTTTGGTACTGAATATTTTTATTCATCAGTAGGTTGTCATGTTTTCCTTGGGCTACCTATTTTATTCTTAGCAGTTTTTGTTTACTTTTTTTTTTTTTTTTTTTGNTGAGACAGCGTCTCATTCTGTCACTCATACCTGAATGCAGTGGTGTAACCTCAGCTCACTGCAACCTCCACCTCCTAGGCTCAAGCAATCCTTCCACCTCAGCCTCCCAAGCAGTTGGGACTACAGATACATGTCACCATGTCCAGCTAATTTTTTGTATATTTGATAGAGATGGGGTTTCATCATGTTGCTCAGGCTGCTCTCAAACTCCTGAGCTCAGGTAATCCACCTGCCTCAGTCTCCCAAAGTGCTGGGATTATAGGCATGAGCCACCATGGTCAGTCTGTTTACTTCTTTTTAAAGGTAACTATATAACACCCCCAAAATTTAACTGGAGCTCATTCAAGTGATACCCAACTAAAACTCAGAGTACAAGTGCTAAACCAAAAGGCTGCATCAAAAGCAACCAAGAATTCTATCATTCATTTATAGAAGTATTTTTAAATTGCTTCAAGGCTGTCTTAAATCATATTAATTTTATGTTACTTTTAATAAAAATTAAGCAGCTAAGAATCAGAAAACTTATGTTTTAATCACAACCCAGTAGTTACATGTATACGCTTGAGCAAGTCACTTAGATTAAAATCTAATTTTAATTACTCTAAATTATTTTAATTACTCATTTGTCTATAAAATGAATGACTAAAACTAATACCCACAGGTGTCTTCTATCATTAAAGGATTATGATTCTATTATGAGACTTAATTCTTCAAATAAATTTATTTACCTTTTATTTGGGGCTGAATTGTGCCCCCCACCAAATTCGTATCTTAAAGTTTTATTCTCTATTACCTCAAAATGTGACGTTTTAGACACCAGATTTTTGAAGAGGTAATTATGTTAAAATAATGTCATCAGGATGGGCCCTAATCTAATGACGGTGTCCTTATAAGGGGAAATCTGGACACAGACACATATACAGAGGGGAGGCCATGTGAAGATACAGGGAAAAGATGTCCATCTACAAGCCAAGGAGTAAGACCTCAGAAGAAGACCAACCCCACTGATACCTTAATCACAGGCTTCCAGCTTCCGGAAATGTGAGAAAATCAATTTCCATTGTTTAAAACACCCAGTCTGTGGTATTTTGTTATGGCAGCCCTTGCAAACTAATTTACTGACTTCTTAAGTGTGCAGGATGCTACTACTACAATTTCCGAAGCCACGTACTCACTGTATCCATGTTTATTAAATTTTATTTTTCCTGAATATATCCTACTCAATTAAATCCTAAGGGATAATTTTTATTTATTATTTATTTATTTATTGAGATGGAGTCCCGCTCTGTCACCCAGGATGGAGTGCAGTGGTGCAATCTCAGTTCACTGCAACCTCCACCTCGTCAGCTCAAGCAATTCTCCTGCTTCAGCCTCCCAAGTAGCTGGGTTTACAGGCATGTGCCACCATGCCTGGCTAATGTTTGTATTTTTAGTAGACAGGGTTTCACCCGTCTTGAACTCTTCACGTCAGGTGATCCGCCTGCCTCGGCCTCCCAAAATGGTGGGATTACAGGTGTAAGCTACTATGCACAGCAGAGGTAATTTTTAGTTTATACAAAAACTAAGGGTTTCATTTTGAAGTGTATTGACATTACAAACTTCCTAGGATCATTTGGCAGATAAGAGGATAGTTATCTTTATATATGGAGGTTCAGTAGAGTCTAACATAACAGAATTGAAAACAATCTGGATGTCCAACAATGGGAACATGGTTAAATAATAATAATCCAGGCAAGCTACTATAGAGTAGCTTATAAAACTTATTACTTATTTCTGTACCAAAATAAATTGCATGACTCATTGAGGAAAAAAAAAGCCATAGCATTGCAGAGAATCAAACTTACAATGCTTTAAGAGAAAAAAAAAGTTTTAAGCCAAATATATAAAAATTACTATGGCTTATACTAACTACTAATTACTATTTCTAATTATTGTAAGACATATCATATTATATTTTAACTCAATTCTTTATTTCCAAAAACTGTATCACAACTGTTCTTTAAGTGGCATGTGGATTTGCAGAAAGAACTTTTCTAAAGATCAACTTGTTATTTTCAACATTAGCATTTCATCCCTTACTTCATTCAGCAAACCTACTTTTAGGAATTAGTAAGAAAATCTCTAAGGAAATAAGAAGAGCAAAAATATTTACAGATTTCAGCAAGAGCATATTTTGAGTGAAATGTTACAAGCTAAGTGTCAGACAACAGGAAACTAAATAAATTATGGTGTGAGAAATCATTATATGGTACTTAAAAATCATTAACTAGAGCCCTGGTTTCGTGTGTGTGTGTGCGCGCGCGCATGTGCGTGTGCGTTTTTGAGATGGAGTCTCACTCTGTCACCTAGGCTGGGAGTGCAGTGGTGCAATCTTGGCTCACTGCAACCTCCACCTCCAGGGTTCAAGTGAGTCTCCTGCCTCAGCCTCCCAAACAGCTGGGACTACAGGGGCATGCCACTATGCTGGCTAATTTTTGTATTTTTGGTAGAGATGAGGTTTTGCCATGTTGGCCAGGCTGGTCTCGAACTCCTGACCTCAAGTGATCTGCCCACCCTGGCCTCCCAAAGTACTGGGATTATAGGCGTGAATCACCACTCCCAGTCAGAACCCTGGTTTTTAATATTCAGTGGATCACACATTTTGAGAATCTGATAAAAGCTATGAACCATCTCCCCAGAATTGTACACATATGTATATACCCCCATGTTTTTGCATATAATGATGGGAGGTTTACAAATAATTAAAGTTTAAACTACCTTAAAAATCCCAATCTAGAAAAACCATCATGGAAACATAATATTTATAGTATATTGTTAAATTTCTAGAAAGCAGAGGATAAACCAGTAGATGCAAAGAAGAAAAACATATGTTTGTGTCTATGAAAAAGAAAAGGAAAGAGACCAAATTACTAAGATTGGGTATCCCTGGAGACTAAAATTATAGAAAATTATTATATTACTTTATAATTTCTATCTTCTTCATATTTTTTACAATAAACTAATTATATAATAAAAGACTTAAGAAGTATAATTTATTTTACCCAAATAAAATTATTAGTCAAATGACAAAACAGAGTAGGATCACATAATGATAATTTTCTCAAGTTTTAAAGTATATAATAACAAGAAATAATAAATGACTGATGATCACTGACAACAGGGTACTTGTGGATGACTGAGATCACTTTGTATATCCACAGAATGGAGAAATATTTCTTATTTCATATAATGCCACAAAGTTAATCAACCACAAGCAATAACTGAAGTTCTTTAGGAATACAAAACTATGTTTTTGCTTTTAGCCTTTGGGGTATGTTCAAAGTGTCTAAAATAAACTTATAAAAAAATAAAGATCAGAACAAAAAAACTTACATTTTCTATTGTGTATCAACAGAGCTTGTTTCAAATCTATTGTTGCTTTTCCTAATAAAGCATCTGCTTTTAAAGTATGATGGCTCCAAACTCGAAATTCCAATGTAGCCTGTGGCGTAACATTTCTGGAAGGGTGAAATTATAACAAAAATACAGGAATAGACATCATCATTATATTAATACATAACAATTCCTATTAAACCATTTATTTTAGCAATGTTTTAAAGGCCATGAATTCCATTTATTTTAGAAGAAATATTGTATGAAATAGGAAACTACCTGAATCATAAAGAAAAATGTTTTACTTTCAAATACATTAGGACTTTAATAATAGATGAGGATTTTTGGAATTAGCAAGCCAAAACACCAACACAAAAGTCTTATTGAGACTTCATAGTAACACTGTTTCTATTTGAACAAATGTCTAAAGACTTACATAATACTTTTGCTATACACAAATTTATACCATTATATTTTGAAATGCCAAAATTAAGAAGGACTAATTTTCAGTCCTCTTTCTGTACCAAAACAAAGAAAATGTCTATATGGAAATAATTTGGTTTATAAAGCAAAGCAAGCAATATTACGCAACCCCTCCTTTAAAAAAAATTAACCAAACATTTCTCCATACTTTAAATTGTTGATCCACACTTTAAAAATCACTCATTACTTTTAAGTTGTTTTACAAAATAAAAAACATATTCCAAAAAACACACTCCCTTCTGAAGATTCTGCATCCTTTATATAAGGTACTTACACAGTTAGCTGTTCATCCCATTTTGGATTAGAAGAACTACTGGATTTTGCTGTTTTCCTAATTTCTCCATCTACAGCTACTTCTGTATATATTGCTGTTCCGAACCAGTTCTTTTTTCTTTTAAGTTTGGCACTAGAAACTAACAGAAAAATGATAATTCACTAGTGAATATGTGTTGCCAAAAAGTAGTACTGCACGCTAATTAATCAGTAAGAATGGGGTTGTGCTTCTTGTGCAACTAGAACTCTTCTGATTGGCAGAATGAAGGAACAATACAAAAAGGCTATTGATAATGCCTGAGAGCCATTTGAATAAAACTGAATAAAAGTTTTGTTGAGCTATAACTCACATACCATATAATTCAACCACTTAAACTGTACGATTCAATGGTTTTATCATATTCAGAGTGGCACAACTATCACCACAATCAATTTTAAAACATTTTTGTTACCACAAAAACAAACTCCATACCATTAAGCAGTCATCCTCCTTTCTCCTCCCAATCAACCCTCTCCCCACCCCCATCCCTAGGCAGCCACTATCCTACTCTTCATCTCTTTAAATTTGCCTATTCTGGACATTTCATATAGATAGAATTATGTAACATGGGTTTTTTTTTGTGACTGGCTTCTTTCACTCAGCATTACATTTTCGAGGTTCATCCATATTGTAAGATACACCAGTACTCCACCCTTTTTCTTGCCAAATAGCATTCTATTATATGGGTATACGATATTTTATCTATCATCAACTGATAAATATCTAAATTGCTTCCACTTTGTGGCTACTGTGCATAAAGCTGCTACGAACATTTGTGTGCAGGCTTTTGTGTGGACATACATTTTCATTTCTCTTGGGCATATACTTTGAAGTAGAATTGCTGGTTTATATGGTAATCCTCTGTTGAGTAACTGCCAGGCTATTTTCCAAAGTGGCTGCACCATTTTATATTCCTACCAACAATATACACCGATTCCTCCACAACCTTACCCAACAACTGCATTAAAGGTCAAGGGAAAAGTGTCTTCAGATGCAACATTCCCATTAACAACCTGCCACATAGGATTAACTTGTCTTTCTGAAATTGCATAACTGTGGCACTTAAAAAAATGCTTTAATGCTTTACCTGCAGAGTTAGCTTCAAAAAGAAGAAAAGTAGAATTGACATTTTCAAATGCAAACTTAAAAATCAAAGTGTCATTATATAAAGTTAATCCTAACCCCTTCTAGAAAGTGAATCTTAAATCTAATGTACCTGACATATGAAGAAATCAGGGACTATCTACTTTCTGGGCAAAATACTGATGACCAGGGAGTAAGAACAACTTACCAAGATCACCTCCATAATCAATTACCTATGAACACCTTAGGTCAGAGATGAGGAAGGGGAAAGCCTCTTTCATGTCAACACACTGGATGTTAAGGATATGAAAACAACCAAAGCTATGCAAGCTTCCTTTCTATTGTAAGAGAATAATAATCTAAATAAAGACTCACACAAATCACTGACATATAATGTGACAAATGCAAGATTCAAACCAAATACTATATTTAAGTACTGGCAGCATAGCAATTAAAGAGTGTTCAATGCTATGTCTGAAGTGCTACTATCAGGGTCTTAGTAAAACTCATTTCCATCCTTCAGTGTTCTAATCTTCTTTAAGTTCAGTAAAACTGGACTAATGTGAAGGCCCAGGCTTGCTCTCTCCCAAGAAACTCCCCAAGATTCTTTGAGTAAAAGTGCTCATATATTTCCTTAGTACGTGTAGGTCTTAACCATATAGCAGAAGACTGGAAGAAGGGACAGGCAGTATAAAATGGTGTTAAAAATGGAAGGTTAGATATATCTGGGTTCATTTTTCAACTGTGCCGCTTACTAGAAGCCTGACCATAGTCAGTCAATTAATTTCTCCACATCTTACTTAAAAACTTAGAAAAGCAGTAGTACCTGATTCTTAGTATTGGTGAGTGAAGGCATGCAAAGTGCTACCACAATCAATGAATGCCTGGCATCCAACAATGGTAGCTGATTATATAGTATTAACTCTTTTGAGTTCATTGCAGATCCATCCAAAATATGTCCACTGAATACCCTTAATTAACAAAATTCTCAACAATATTATAAGCTGGTAAAGTAAGAAAAGAGATTTTTAAAAGATAATAATCTTCAATTTCATGAGGAATTTATAATGTGCTAGCAAAAATGTATATATAAATAACTATAATACTGTGTTTTTAAATAACTAGAAGAAAACCTTAATTCAAAAAGTTGTTCTACTTAGTAGAATAGTTTTCTTTTTCCCATTTAATGAGTTTTCTTTGGTGTTATACCCAGAATGTCCTCCACTCTAAAGTTATATAAATATTTTTAAACTATCAGAAAATGAATCACATGTGAGAGGTAGGGGGAGTTAACTTAAAAATCCCACTCACAATAATGTCCCCTCAAAAAATCTAGCAATAAACTTAAGAAATAGTAAGAGTCACATGAAGAGAACTGTAAAACTTTACTGATGGAAACAAAGACTTAAAGAGAGTGATATGATATATTCTTAGATTTGGAAAGTTTAACACTGAAATATTTCAATTGTCTCCAATTTAATACATTACTTTAAAATAAAAACACCAACTGATTGGTTTTGAGTGTTTTTGGTGGGGGAAAAGGAAAAGGAAGGGAGACTTAAATATTCAAATGAAAGCCAAAGAAAATTTGAGAACAGCAAAGGTTTAAAATGCAAAGTAATAAAAGGAGATTTCTTAAAATTTTTTTTAAAGTACCATAAAGTGAAAATAATTTAAATGGTTTGACAGCGACGTAAAAGAGAAGTGAAGAGAACAGAACAAACAAGATGGTAACGTTTAAAGTGGCATTCCAAATCAATGGAAAGATAGATTAGACCATAAATGTTGAAACATTTGAAAAGAATGAAGTCTATAATTCACACCACTCATAAATAAGTGGCATACAATTTTAAACTTTTACTTTAAAACATGAAATTAATGCTCTAGAAGACACAATAGCTAAAAAAAATATAAACATGAATATAACAGCCCATTTGTCCTTCAATCTCATCCTTCTTATACATCTTGCATACTTTATACTTCTGACTCTTTCCTGTTGAAAGTCTAAAATCTAAAATATCAAAGAAAATACACTTCTATATGCTACTATCCTTAAGTACCTGGTACATTACAGTATATTAACCATATTACAATATGCAGTTTTCTGTTTGATCTTTTCCATCAGTTTTCCTGCTTTCCGTGATCAATGCTCTAATTTTTATGTGTTGCTGCCAATCAGATAAGGGTTAAGAACAGAAATGAGAATAAGAGTAAATATGCTAATGATAAAAATAAATTAGGATATTTTAATAATTTGGCTTAGGACAGAGAATTTCAGTTTACAGACAATAACCAGCCAGACTGCAATATTAGAGGGGCCTTAATCTGGGTATTATCTGATTGTTTTTAAAAAGAAAAGGCTAGGTGTGGTGGCTCATGCCTGCAATCCCAGCACTTTGGGAGGCTGAGGCAGGAGGATCACCTGAGGTCAGCAGTTTGTGACTAGACTGGCCAACAGGGCGAAACCCCATCTCTACTAAAAATACAAAAAAAAAAAAAAAAAAAAAAATAGACGGACATGTTGGCATGCATTTGTAATCCCAGCTACTTGGGAGGCTGAGGTAGGAGAATCACTTGAACTCAGGAGGTGGAGGTTGCCGTGAGTCTATCGCACCACTGCACTCTAGCCTGGGCAACAGAGCAAGACTCCATTAAAAAAAAAAAAAAAAGAAAGAAGAAAAATCAATACAGAAGTCACTGGAATCCAATAAAAGGAGCAACAACTTGGAGTCTTAAGACCTCAGTTGGTTTCTCTTTATTAACCCAAGGCACTTAATCCCTCTGACTCTCAGTGTCCTCACTGACAAATCAGGAGTAGTAATCTTTATTGCAGAAGTTATTATGAGATCAATAACACTGAGAATTTTAAGGTGATTTTTATTTTGAAAATTAGATCAACAAAATGAAAGACAAAGACAAAAAGAAAAGAAGGCACTAAAATCTGGTGCCATTTAGTACAGGTCCATAATCATTATTTCCCAAAAGGGTCACTGTATTGCAAAGAAGAGTAGCAACTGACGCTCAAAATGATAAATACTGTCAGGGCATTGTTTTGGCTACTTAGACTCCCTTGGTCCACATCTATTTTCCAATTGGTTCTCCATATTTGATTCGCCTGATAGCCTTTCAGTAAGTTCTGAGACGGAGCCTCACTGTATCTCCCAGGCTAGAATGCAGTGACACCATCTTGGCTCACTGTAACCTCCACCTCCACAGTTCAAGGGATTCTTGTGCCTCAGCCTCCCAAGTAGCTGGGATTACAGGCATGCGCCACCATGCCTGGCTAATTTTTGTATTTTTAGTAGAAACAGGTTTCACCATGTTGGTCAGGCCAGTCATAAACTCCTGGCCTCAGGTAATCCACCTGCCTCAGTCTCCCAAAACACTGGGATTACAGGCATGAGCCACCGCTCCCGGCCTAGGTTTTTCTTATTTCAATTAAGAACTCTTACACATAGATCAACATCACTTGAAAGTTACACCTCAGGTGTACTGTCCATAGGTCCTATGCAAGTTACAATGAACTGAAAATGTGGTGAAAATGTGACTCTAAGCTTTGAATACAGAGCAAAAGTAGAAGGAATTACGTAAGCGGTTCTTCGGTGGAGTACCTATCAATTTCATCAGCAGAACTGCTTCAAAAATATACATGCCTATTATTCACAGAAAACAAAATACAAATATCCCTTATGCTTCAACCTTGCTTACAATGAGAGAAATGCTATTTTAAATAACATTAAGATACCACTTCAGTATCTAATTATGAGCAATCCCAAAGTTTGAGAATAGATTTAGGTTAAGTTTTGGGAAAACAGGCACTCTTATGTATAGCTGATGTAGATACAAAATGCTGTATGCCTCAAGGAGCAGAACTTGGCAATAACTGGCAAAATTACATGTATTTACTCTTTGACCCAGCAATTTCATTCTAGGATCCTATCCTATTGATACATAAGCGGAAATAAGGAATGACTTTTGCATGAAGCTATTTGTTGCAGCACTATTTGTAATAACAAACAGTGGAACTCCCATGTCCAGCAATAGGAGACTAGGTTTTTTTACATCTATTCAACAGGGTATGGTGCAATGATAAAAAACAATATTTTGTTATGAAACAAACTCCAGAATAATACTGTAAAGTTAAAAAAAAAAAAGTGAAGCACAGAAAAGTATCTAAGAATTCGGGGATTAGGAGGAGAGATGAGATACATACACTGTACATATAATAAAAATGTGAACCTACAGGGTAAGGCAGAAAAGTGGGAAAAATGAGGCTAAGTAGGCAGACCTCTCTAAATGTACCTTGGTTTTGACTCTGGGACTATATAAATATCTTACATGGTTATAAAACAAAATTAATTTTTTAAAAAACTGAAAACAATGACCTTATCAATTTGATGACATAATCAAATAGAGAATTACTAAGGTACTTTAAAACATGGTATTTTGATTATACATCCTAAAGGGGGAAAACACACAAAGAAATCTTAAACTACAATAAGTGGACCTATTGTTTTTGGTAATTTTTTAAATTACATTTTTTTTCCTTTTTTCACCTCCTCCTCCCTCTGTTTTTGGTAATTTTCATGTTATTTTGAACTGGTGTAGTAAGATAAAACAGGTATTATGATAATGTCATTTTGAATGAAGATTTTTGGGTTAAGAGAAAAGAAATACAGGCCAGGCACACTGGCTCATGTCTGTAAACCCAGCAACTTGAGAGGGTGGTGCAAAAGGATTGCTTGAAACAAAGAGTTCAAGACCAGCATGAGCAACACAGTGAGATCCTGTTTCTAACAAAATTTTTTTTTAAATTAGCCAGACAAGGTGGTGAACGTCTGCAGTCTCAGGTACTTGGCAGGCTGACGCATGAAGATCACTTCAGCCCAGTAGTTTGAGGGTACAAGGAGGTATGTTTGTGCCACTACACTCTAGCCAGAGAGACAGAATGAGACCCTATCTCAAAAACAAAAAAAAAAAAGATATGAATATAAAGTCATATTAATTTTAAAAATTTTTATTCCTTTTAGTAGAAAATGGTTCTTAGAGACTACAGTTATTACTATGAATTGGAAATATCAGTATGAATTCAGAAATATTTTTTTGAGATGGAGTTTCGCTCTTCTTGCCCAGGCTGGAGTGCAACGGCACAATCTCAGCTCACCACAACCTCCACCTCCTGCGTTCAAGCAATTCTCCTGCCTCAGCCTCCCAAGTAGCAGGGATTATAGGCATCCACCACCACACCTGGCTAATTTTGTATTTTTAATAGAGATGGGGTTTCTCCATTTTGGTCAGGATGGTCTCAAACTCCGACCTCAGGTGATCCACCCACCTCTGCCTCCCAAAGTGCTGGGATTACAGGCGTGAGCCACCGCAGCCAGCCATAAACTCAGAATTTTAAAATATTTTTTTTTATTTTTTGCATTCTACAATAAACATTTCCTAGCTCTGTTAACTGAAACCTCCTAGAAACAACTAACCTCACAGTATCATGGGAATTATAATACTATGTAATCCCACTTAAATATTTGCCCAATGATTGAACAAATGGCTAAACACATGTAAGAAAGCCTTTAGTATCCTGCTCCACCCTATTAATCACTTAAGAATCAACTCAATGACGCTTATTCAAAAGCCCCAATTCTCCCACCATTACAGAAGCTATATCTTCTCTTCAGCCAGCATAGGTTCAATAAATATTCACTGAATAAATAAGATACTTTTGGAGGGCATCTACTTTTGAGGCCTATTACAACAAATATGCCATAGTATGAATCTAAAATAAATTATATTTCTGGAATAAGTCTGCTGAATTAGGTATTCAAAAGAAAAGTTCATTGGGAAATCATCATATTAAATATAAAAATAACTTACCAGTTACCTGTAACTGCAACCTTCCACTGTGGTTATTACTAGTATCAGATCTTGGTGAAGCAGTGGCCATGTCCCAAAATTCAGCTAAAACCTATTTTTAAAAAAGTGAATTTATTCATGTGTTAGATAAGAGTTTGTAAGTTTCAAAATGTTAAAACTATCGGTTTAAATCAACTAAGAAGTTCTCAAAAAGTATGGAGAAATTATCAAGCCTACTACCAAACTATTAAGAAAAAAACTAAAGCAAGTTGAAATAACAGAAAAAAAGTGGTAAGTAATAAGCAAAATAAAAATAAAAATAAACATTAGAACATTGCCTTGGATATGTCAGCTGCAGGAACACTGGGATCCAGAGACAAAGCACTGGGCCTGCTAGAAGGGGAAGGAGCTGAGATTCCCACAGTAAGCAAGGGCCCAAGTCAGTAGAAACTTCTAACACACAGCAGAAGCATATATGTTCTTTGGTAGAAAAATGGTTAAATAAATTAGGCTAACTCATACAATGGAGCATTATACCATAGTGAGAATGAATAAACTACAGGTAGGGGGCGGTGGCTCATGCCTGTAATCCCAGTACTTTGGGAGGCCAAGACAGCTGGATCACTTGAGGTAGAGTTCAAAACCAGC
>NW_016107337.1:557366-607269 GCF_001604975.1 Cebus imitator
AAAAAAAAAAAAAAAAAAAAAAGAATGAACACAGCTATAAGCAACAACATGAATGTATCTAAGAAAAACAACAGTAAGTAGAAAAGAAAAAAGATAGATGAGTTCTGAGCATTAAAACCTTCCTCTCAGTTCTGTCTCCATGATTTAACATTTGAGACTGAAATCATGAAGAAATTCTTCCAACTCCTAATGACAAAGAAGAAATGAATTCTTTCGATGGTTATCATGACCTCATCTTTCATTATGCACTTCCTTGGAAAACTCCATGATTCCATGATTGAAAAAGAAATCCACAAACATGGGGTACTGTGGATCCTCAGTCTCAAGAGTCTGTCCAACAAACAATTGCAGGAAGCCCAGTAAAGAACTGCTAAGGTCCAAATGGCCACCAAATAACAAGTTGTCACTCTTCCAAGGAATACTCTATGAATGTTACGGAAACATTTCTGCACACAATGAAGAAACTAGTATACAGAAATGTTTATTTGTCAATGATATAGCAATACCTACAGAGTCCAAAAATAAGTCTCCACAATTACTTTCTGTATAAATTTGAATTTGCCTACTGAGATATTTCTGTCTATTCTTATGTCTGCTCAAACATCTTTTATGATGTTTAAATGTTTTCCTTGAAATGTATAAAGATTTGTAAATTAGATTTTTCTCTATAATAAAATACCATATGTGCAAGCTTTAAAAAGCCTACAAACATGATTATGAAACTCAAATTAAACAATCATATTTGTGGTATTTTAAAAAGAAAAGATGGAAACAAATTCAGGATAGCAGTTATTTTAGGGGCTGGGAAAAGATAAGAATATGGAATCAGAGAGGTCTTCACAGGTAGCTCTTTAACCACATTAGTATTGACCTAGTTCTTCATTTGAGGGGTTGGTTCACAAAAGGTTTTTATTATTGACTTCTATATGTTACATATAATCTGGTACATTCAAATTACATTTTTTTTTTTTAATTTAAAGGACGTATGGAAGGCACAGAAGAAGATACAGTAAGGTTTAGTCTTCCAAGAAAAAGACAATTCTTCCTCTAGGCAGTAAATGAGGGACCTAAGGATAGGTGAAGACGTAATTCATTTGGAGGTAGATTAAAAAAAAAATCAAAGGACCTTATTAGGGAACTAAACAGAAAGATAACTACTAAGAATAAAGGCAAGAGGCATAGATTACTTATTTGAGAAGAATTTTAAAACTTTATAATACTGTGCAGACTGGGGAACAGTGCCAACCAGATAAAAAACTATTCACTTTACTATATGGAACTCTCTCTGTACCCTGATCCCTACCCCCAATCTATTTTTCCCTTTATTCTATATAAACTCTTTCATATCACCCAATCCCCAGACTTAAGAGCACATGTTCTGGTAACCAGTAACTGCAAATTTAAACTGAAAACCATGAGAGATGGTTCAAAAATGTTAACATCCTGACTTAAAAGGGAAGAGACAGGGCAAATAAAATTAATCAATTTCGACAATTATTCTCCACACTTCATTTAATAAAATAAAGTTGTATGGCACTTAAAAGATAATATAGTGTCATATATTCTCTCATCTGAACACCACAGTAACACTGTCTGAGGAGGGAAGCACTCTGTCCATCTTACAGATGAGGAAACTGAGCCTCAGGAGTGTTAGAAGTCTACAGCTGTATTTTTTATGACAACATATTACTAGGTCTACATAATTAACTATCAAAATTTATGAAGTCTGACTATTAAATGCAGTCTTAGTTTTTAAAAAATGGCTAATCACTTACTATGTATCAGGAACTGCCAGACACTGGAGATACAAAGATGAGTAAGACACGATTCGCTCTTTCAAGGAGCTCATAGTCTGTGAGGAGACAACCCTGTAAACAAATAAATAGCTTTCAGTGTGATAATTCCTAAAATAGATGCAAAAGGTAAAGTACTATATCTGGGGCACACAAGAGAAAGCAGATAATCCAGCCTACAGAGATCAAGAAAGGGATCACAGAGAAGATAACCTCTGAGGGAACTGGATCTTGAAGTGTATAATTTTTCAAGAGAGAGTTACAGAAAGTGTGACACACCCAGAGAATGGCTTGCATGGTGGACAGTGGGACATAAGGACAGTGTAACATGATCAGGCAAACAGAGAGGGTCTAAACTGCATAGGATCCTATGGAATGGTTCACATTGTATTTAAAATATACCATGTATAGGACTTTAACGTTTATCCTGATGGTTTCAGTGATGAGAACTGCATTTTGGAAAAATAACTTTGGAAGCCGTGGGGGCTAGATTTGAGACAGTGAGCTATCTGAACTAAAGCACTGGTAGGCAGTATGAAAGAAAAAACTCAGGATACATATAAGGTATTTAACCAGATGACTACAGGATAGCTGAGGGTTACAAAAAACCAAGAATCTGAAAAACTAAAATTTCCCACCTAATTGTCTGGGTGGATTGGATGATGGCTCCCCAACCAGGATAGAGAGAGGACTAAGACTATTTGAATTTATTTCCAGTTCTGAGACTTCAGAGATGTATGACCAAGCTAACTTTTCCATGGCTCATTTCCTATACCAGTAGACTAGGAAAAACAAAGTCATCTACCGCATGTTACAATGAGAATTAAATGAGATAATACATGTAAAACACTTAACACTTCGAGTATATGGCAGGAAGTAAAGACTGAATAAAGACTAGTTATTGTTTTTATTGTGGAAGAAGGAAGTTAAAAATACAAGTTTCATTTGGATGTGCAGTTCAAAAGAAAGCTGCTAACAATTGGGTATAATAGACAGCTAGTTAGAGAAGTACGCAGTTGAGGAAACAGGTCCATGGAGAAGAAATATCTTGGAGTCACAGTTTGTGTAAGTGGTATTAACATCCAGGGAAGACAATGGGTTTGTTTACAGAGGACATATTTTGGAATGAATGTTGAGCAGAATGAGAGAGGGATGATCAACTTCTGCTGAGCCATATTAATACTGTGCTGATCACAAGCCCTCAGGGACAACAATCTGCATAATGGTATGACTTTTATCCAGTTGTCGTTGGTCCAGGATATGAGAAAACAGAAAAACTGTACAATCAATTTACGTTCAGGAATTTAGAAAGCAGGGTTGGCAAAAGAATAAACAAAGTCTGAGTTTTAGGTCATAACCTATGCTCAGAGGGTATGGTCAGTAATATCTAAACTAATTATGTCAGCTCAACACTTTAAAAATGCCACAGACTTGTATAAAGGTTCACTATTATTCAACTGCAAAGAACAGAAAAAAAGTCCTGAGTGTAGATAATAAACTACATTTCCAGTACTCTTTGATAGAACTTTATAGATCAAATACTCATTTAGAAGCTTTATCTTAATTGCCTGCTTACTTCAAAATGTCTTTCCTAAGTCAGAAGCAAAATTGTGAGACAGAGAGACAGAGAGAGAGAGAGAGAGAGAGAGAGAGAGAGAAAGAAAGAAAGAAAGAAAGAAAGAAAGAGAGAGAGAAAGAAAGAAAGGAGAGAAACAAAAGCAAGCCATCCAATTAGAATAGATCTGATTCATTCTGCACACTTGCAGTGTTAAGGCTTTGAAAAGTCAAATAAACACTATCACATTATCCATCTGCCTGGATCAATTAATAAACATACTTACTGGATGCCTAGTTTATAAAGTGGGCATGGCAAGCATACAGAAATGGTAGAAGACAAAGTTCTGGCACTGAGTCTAATTTTGAAGACAGTATTAATATACGAGAAATGACAACTCAATAACAAGATAGGATGGTATGTAACAAGAGCAGTGTAGTCCAATAACTGTGGAGCCTAAAAAGTTAGAAAGCTTACATCTAGGCAAAACTATTTTATCAAGTACAAAATTTAAAACTCAATGAATGTGGCAAAGATAAAAATGGATGAACCATGCAATCTCCCCTCGATATGGGTAAGATTCAGCAGCGCCAAAGCATAAAATAAATATTTCATTAAAATATAAACTACAAAATAGAGGATTTTAAGTTAAATTATATATAGGAATATAGAAATATTATTTCTACA
The DNA here is from genome assembly GCF_001604975.1 of Cebus imitator. Classification (NCBI taxonomy): domain Eukaryota; kingdom Metazoa; phylum Chordata; class Mammalia; order Primates; family Cebidae; genus Cebus; species Cebus imitator. The sequence goes on from NW_016107337.1 coordinate 561,402, forward strand.
TAGGAATACTGTTGGTCCTTTCAATGAATTTATAAAATGACAGTAAACAGGAGAGTGACCAACTCACCCCAGTTTACGCAGGAACGTCAGGTTTTAATCTTGTGTCCTGGGAAACCTCTCAGTTCTGGGCAAACTGGGATATTTGATAATCTTAGTGAACAGTGTAATGGCTCTAACTGCCTAGACAGCTCTTTTGATGTATCTCAGAGAAACTTTTCTAGTGGAATCCTGTTATAAAAAAGTGTAATTCTGTTGGATTTTTCATTTTCATGTGACCTGCAAATTCAGAAAGGAAAACCAATTTGATAAGAACTACTCAACACTAGGGCTCAAAATCATATCACTGGGACTACATGTTGGGGGAAGGGAAGGGGGAATAGTAAGAGGCGTTCCCAATACCCAGGGTCTTTTAGCCCTCTGAATCATTTTCTTTTAACAGACTGTCCATATCATCACCACTGATCTCTCTAATCAAAGCATTTCCAACTAGTGCTACTGTTCTTCCCTACCCCATGCCATCAACTATCATCCCCATACCATCATACCCCATGTCATCAAAGCCTTTGTGTCTATGCCAACAACTCACCTGTCCTGTAACTTGCTGATCTCTGTTCCATTCACTAGCTCATATGACCCCAAACTGGATTTGATGGGTCCCATTCTGCTCACAATCTCCCAACAGTTATCTCTACCACTATACTCTCCCCTTAGAATTGGTCCACTTAACTCAGGAACTACAGTCTCTCTAGCACTCTCCAGCACTCCTTTACAGTAGGGGACCTACTGGCAATATCATTAATACTTTACATTTGCATAGCACTTCATAGATTCAAATTTTCATATGCGTTATGTCAAGAAAACAGGCTAAGTACAATTGTTTCCCTTTTTACCGGTGCAACATTAATATTGCTTTTCATTTCTATCTCCCTTTGGGCTTTTCTTCTCAGGTTCTGTCTTTATTGTGCCTTTCCCTCTACCTTCAAATAAACTTGGTGTTCTCAATGTATACATCTAACTATTTGGGAAAGAAGCTATTGAACTTCTTTTAAAGATTTTTATATAAAAACAGAGATGGGGGTCTCACTATTTGCTCAGGCTGGTCTTTAAACTCTGGCCTCCAGTGACCCTCCCACCTAGGCCTCCCAAAGTGCTGGGATTACAGGCATCAGCTACTGTGACCAGCCAAAAAATAAAGCTTTCTTGTCCGCACTTGACCCTTCCCTATAAATATCACTGATTGATCCACTAATACTCAAAACACAAGAATGTCCTGATAATTTACAAGTGTGCTGCAGAGTAAAACCGAATAGCACTTCTGAGCTGTACCATTCCAGTGACTTGAAGAGTACTTGCAATATCTGCCAGACAAAGGACAAATAAACATGGAATCTACAGATACCTATTAACCTCTGTATTTAATTTGGGTGTTTATTTTAACTGAAAAATGCCTATCCAACCTCAAGATCTAATAACTTCGACTATCTTTCCTCCATCTTTCTGTATTTTTAGTCAATTTGAAAGTTCCTTTCAGTGCACAGTATATGTCCCTTTAGGAAGTATTTCTGAGAAAAATGTATTTTTCTTCAAGATTCCCAATTTCCTAAGTTAGCATTAACCTCCAACTCTTACTATTCATTATGACCCAATTTCAGATCTTTAACCAGAGGGATTTCATACATTAATTTTTAATGAACGTTAATACGTTAATTTTTCCTGAGTCTTTTGGTTCTATTTTCTCTTACCCTCTAATTTTTACACCTTCTTTTACAGCAACATAAATCTGGGCCTTGTTTCTTGACTTTTCTTTTTCAGATATATCTCACATCTCCTTTTCATAAATGCAATCTCTTCCTATTTTTCAGCCATTTCATTTCTTATAGAACATGAGTTTATATTCAGTTGTATTTCAAATTTTACTTTATTTTTTTATTTATTTATCTACTTATTTAGGGGCAGGGTGTCACTTCTGTTGCCCAGCATAGAGTGCAGTGGCATAATCATGGCTCACTACAGTGTCTAACTACTGGGCCCATGCCATCCTCCTGCCTCAGTCCCTCAAGTAGGTGGGACTATAGGCACGCACCACCATACTTGACTAATTTTTTTGTTTGTTTTTGTAGAGATGGGGTCTCTCTATGTTACCCAGCCTAGTCCAGAACTCCTTAGCTCAAGTCAGCCTCCTACCTCAGCCTCCTAAAGCACTGAAATATTTTTTATTTTTAAAGTTTTATTCCTCTCAAACAACTACACAGAAAATTCTTCTGCTTTACAGTAAGTTACCTCAAAATTCACCTCTCATTAATATGTCTAATGTAACATAAGCAAAAAAATATTCTTACATTAAAATGCACCATACATATCACAATTTTGAGTTTGAAGCACCAAATCTTGATTTTTCTGTAGATTCCCTGTTTAATGCCAATTTTAACAATTTGTAAGCTATATGAAAGCCTTGTTCTCAAAATTATTCAATGACAAATCTACTCTAAACTATTAGTTACATAATGAATACTAATTCATTTCTCTCCCTCAAAGCAACCAACACATAAAATTCACTTTACAGAAATTCAAGTCCAATAGCTAGTGAAACTATTTAACCCAATTCTCTTTTCATTCTCATTAATTCTAATGAAACACATTTTCTAGTATTTTAAATTCCATCTATCTCCTTGCCTTCTAAATAGCCCTGCATAACAGCAAGGCTTCAGTCATAGCAGAAAATATGATCAGAGCAATTTAATACGCTCCTCTTATTAGGGTTCTTGTCCCAATTAATGAGAAAATAATTACAATTACGTACCCAAAGAATAACCAACCACCCTTTCAAGCAAAATGTGTTTCACATATAATTTGAGCCAGCAAAATTTACAGGGTCTTATCTTTACAGAATGAAAATTCCTTCCCAAAAAAGTAATAAGTAATTGTTAAACCAAGTTCATCCTAAACCTGCCTTCTTACATATTAAGTTCAGACTAAAGATTTTTCTGTACATATTGAGCTATAACCTAAATGGAGTTGTAAACACACTGTAGCCTACTCTTGTGCCAATCACTGAATTTGGCCAATCAAAGGTGGCCAACAGTTCAAACCATGTTCAAATAAGGCAAACACCAAGCTGTAACCAATCTGCCTGTTTTTGTACCTCACTTCCGCTTGCAGTACATCACTTTCCTTTTTAAGTCCATAAATCGGCTTCCACCAGGGCCACACTGGAGTTTTTGAGCCAACTCTAGCTTGGGAGGCTGCCTGATTCTCGAATCATTCTTTGCTGAATTAAATACTGTTAAATTTAATTCAGCTAAAGTTTGTCCTTTAACGTAATTAATAATAGACTGTGGACAGAAGACCAGAGGCTATGCTAGCAGTAACTATGACACACCAAAGTATAGGTCAGTCCAGAAAATCAAATAGCAAAGCCATTTCTATTCTGAGCTGACAGAAGTGTTGGTTTTGCTCTTTTCTAAATCAGAGGTTAGCAATTTCTTAAAAATTACATTTACTGAAAACTTAACGTAAAGCCCTAAACTTCTAGTAATGTTAGAAGTTCTAAGAAACCCAAGTAAAAAATCTGTTGACAACTAAACTTTCACTTACAAACTTTCAAAGTCTGGTGGTGGTCCAATTATTTTGGGGAGGGGAAGGAGGAACTAAAAATTCTTTAAAATAGAAAACTATCATTTACCAGAGTCTACTTTGAATTTGGATTTGAATTTCTGTACCCACACTTACTAAGAAGCAGCATCGTAGCGCTTAAGAGCAAATTCTGCAGCCAGATTGCCTGAGTCCAAAACACCGCTCCACCGGACTATGTTTGACTTCCAGCAAGCTCCTTTTCCTCACAGTGCCTCAGTTTTTATACGTATGGGAATGATAACAGTAACTACCTCACAGGGTTAAAATTGGAAAAGCACTAAAAATACTACCTGGCACATAATAAATGCTTGATAAATAAAATCACAAGATGACAAATAATTTTTTTTGTTTTTGTTTTTGAGATGGAGTCTTACTATGTCACCCAGGCTGGAGTGCAATGATGTGATCTCGGCTCACTGCAACCTCCACCTCCGGGGTTCAAGCAATTCTCCTGCCTCAGTCTCCTGAGGAGCTGGGGCCACAGGCGCCCACACCCAGCTAATTTGTGTATTTTCTGTAGAGATGAGGTTTCACTACGTTGGCCACACTGGTCTCGAACTCCTGACCTCAAGTGATCTGCCCACTTCAAACTCCCAAAGTGCTAGGATTATAGGCATAAGCCACCATGCCTGGCCCATAGACATACAATTTAATTTAACCTCTTTCAGTAGTAGATGGCTTTGTTAAACAAAAATTATGGGAAGCCATTGATTTTGGACTAAGCTCCTGCACTAGGCCCCAACAGACCAGACCAAGACAAAATGAAGTCACTCATACTAAATGCTACATAATCAAACAAAAAGTTCAAGGAAGCAGATAGACAAAGCAGGTCAGCTTTCCCTGAAAACAGATGACAGTCTGCCTGAGTCAACATAATAAGGAAGTCCCCTCTGCTTTAATCTTTACAAAAAAGTACCCTGACATTAACCAGTCAGCATTTTTTCTGTTGTTTCCTTGTCCCCATCTTACGAAACCCAGTGTTCTGCCACTACCCAGCACAAGTTTTCATTCTATTTTGTAGAATAATGGCTGCCCCATTCGTGAATTGTGAATAAAAGCCAATTAGATCTCTAACTAAATTTGTTATAATTTTGTTTTTTGATACCTTCAAGGTAAGATGATATAAGTACTTTGTGAATTATTGAGTACTATATAAATGCTAAATTATTAAGCATGAGAAAAACAATATTAAATTATATTAAATATAAGGAACAATTTTCGATAATGAAAATAATTCACTTACAGAAAAATACATATAGTCCTGATATATTTACATAATTTATATCAGTTAATTCTAAACACTGAGATGCTTTTGAGATACTAACCCAACTTTTGTTTTAAATAATCTCTGATGGAAATTTCTGTAAAAAGATATTACACTTGATCCTGTCCTAGCATTAAGTCTTTGAAATTAAATATGCCCTCCTACTTTCTGAAGTGGTATACCTACATACTGTCATCTTCTAGAATAATGCCTTCCCTCCCTTCTCCTCCCTCATTTAACCCCTCTTCTTTTGGTCATCAAACAGATTTGGGGCTCATGTATTATTTTAAAAAATAGGAGCAACGAGAAAAAGGGAGAAAACATTCCTGTGATGAACTCACTTCCTAAAAGAATGCCGAAGCTTCTTTCTCACCCTCTCTTCTACCCTTGCAATTTGGTTGCTGCTCTCACCACTCTACTGAAATATCTCTGCTCCCCTTCCAAAGCCAAACAGTGGCCATTTCACACCTACTTTCTCCTGGACCTGTCTGTACCATCATACTACAATCCAATCACTCAATCAACACTGACATGGCCTCCATTCTTTCCCTGAAAAATACTAGCATAAGTCTCTAATTTTAACTTTCTAGTAAATCAATTTACCATGTGACAAAAAGGAAAGAAAAAAAAAAAAGCTGATCAATTATCAAACAAATAAGGCATTAGGCATTCTAACAATTTTTTGAATGAAGTTTTTCAGCTTATATATATATACGTGTTTTCAGGTGATATATTAAACACTAGAAATACAAAAGCCATATAAAATATGCTCTTTGCTCTCAGTGAGATTAAAATTTAGTAGCAGACAACTAACTCAACTTTGAGTTCATCGACAGAAAGGGGTGTGCAGAGACTAACCACAGAGCAAGAGGAGCACCTTACTATTACTTGGAGGTAAGAGGTAAAGAGCTATCAGGAAATAATTCTGAGAAATGGTAACAGTTGAGATGAGTTGTGGAGGACTCCAGTGCAGCAGGTACATACAAAAGAAAAGACGTGGCCGGGTGCGGTGGCTCAGCCTGTAATCCCAGCACTTTGGGAGGCCGAGGCGGGTAGATCACGAGGTCAAGAGATCAAGACCATCCTGGTCAACATGGTGAAACCCCGTCTCTACTAAAACTACAAAAAATTAGCTGGGCATGGTGGCGCGTGCCTGTAATCCCAGCTACTCAGGAGGCTGAGGCAGGAGAATTGCCTGAACCCAGGAGGCGGAGGTTGCGGTGAGCTGAGATCGCGCCATTGCACTCCAGTCTGGGTAACAAGAGTGAAACTCTGTCTCAAAAAAAAAAAAGAAAAAAGGACGTGGAAAGGAAAGACATGCTTTCAAGACATTTTGTGCCCAGAGAGGTGAGATGACTAACATAAGCAGGTAATAAGTAGTTCTGTTAGGAAGGATATGGGGAGAGAAACGTAAGACACAAAATTATTAAGGCAGAAAGAAATTATACCATGAGAGTATCAGGAAAGCCACATGGAACCCTACCTTTTCTGCATTAGAAAAACCCCCCTGGCAGTGTTTTGAGGGTAGCCTGAAAGTAGTCTAGGCAGAAAATGACCTGAAATTAGGGGAAGAGAAGAGGAAGCAGAGGTATTAAGGAGCAGAATCTATAATAACTGGTGGACTGAGATGCAGGGGTAAAAGAAGGGGAGACATTTAAGACCTCCCAGATTTCTGCCTAGGCCAATTCCTTCTTACCATCACCACCACTACAACTCTTATCTCCAAGCCCATGATTTCTCATCTAAACTAAACACAACTTCCTAAATGGTCTCCCTGCCCACTCTTCACTCCCACCCTGGATCCATCTTCTATCCAGCAGTCAGAGTGATCCTTCTTAAGCAGGATACATCATGATAACTCTGTTTCCAATGTTCTCTCATTTTAACTACAATAAATCCAAATTCATAAATGCCTATGTGATCTGCTGCCCCACCTCTTACTTCTCTTTTTCCATTCCTGCCATTCCTCAAGCTAATTACCTTGAGTGCTGCTGAGGAGCCTTTGCATTCACTGCTCCATCTCATAGTCTTCTGGCTGCCTTTTCCGTCTTAGGACTCAACTTACATATGATCTCTTCAAAAAGAATTCCTGATCACCGTAGGCCAACTCTAGCGCCTCACCCTATTTTATCTGTCCTAGTAATTCTCCATTACTTATCATCATATATTTTGCCCCCTCACTTCTATCCATATGCCCACCTCTGCCAAGACAAGATCCCTGAGAACAGAGACTCTACCTTATTCACCATTCTTTTCCTAGAACCTATGCTAGCCTGGCTGTGGAAAGGCCCCTAATAGTTACTGACTGAGACACAGCACAGCAAAGAGATATATGCTGGAGGTAAAGGTGTGCATGACCTCCTATAAGCAGAGACTGACAGTAAACTGAAAGCCAACCATGCTGTGATGGGTACCCAGTGTATGTACACTTACTGAGGAAAGGTGTACTACATAAGGCACAACCTAGGTAACCCCAGGGCTAAAAGGCTGGACAGCAGACAGGAACTACGAAAAGGGGTGAGGAAAACCAAAAGAAAACTTCAAGGAAGAATTTCAAGGAGGAGGAAACAGTGGCCAACCCCACCAAGTAAGATCAGTAAAAAGAGCAAATTGTTTACTGGACAACATGAGAGCTACCAGGCCCTTAGCAAGGAGAGGGCCTGTGCCTTACGAAGCAAAAAAAAAAAAAAAAAAAAAAAAAAAAAGCCAGAAACTTATTTTCAGATTATTCTGACTACAAAAGAGAAACATAAGCATAAAAGATGTTTAGAGGATTGTTTTTAACGATGAAAGAGACCTGAGCATTGTTTACAGGCAAGCAGAAGCTGCAGTCTTTTGCTGGATGATGACCACTAAAAAAAGATCCTTCAGAAAGCAGAACTGGCTGAGATTAAACAAAGGTATAGACAAAAACCGCTCTTACTCTGAGATTTGAGAGAGAAAAGGATGGTTGCAGGTGCAGGTGTCTTTGAAAATGTCTGGAAAGGAAGTTAAGGAAATGTTAAACCTTAACTGGAGAAAATGTCTCCAATTTCTCCAGTGAAGGAGGAGACACTCTTTGTGGCACTGGGAATACAACGATCAATAAGAATAGACAAAATTCACTGTTTTATCAGGTATATGACTAAGGCCCAGCTGAGTAGTGGCACCAATCCCCATGGACAAGAATTTTCTTCCAGTACATTTTACTAGTTCATGGTTAAAAACAATGAAACTGTTAAGAGTTGTTTAGAGCACAGGTTCCAGAAGAGAAAGGGGCACACTACAACTACTATTAAACTAGTTCTGGTCATTCAAATCCATTATTTATACACACTCCCTCTCTTACTTCCATTCATTAAAATTTAGGTAGAGAAAAAAAGATGATTCTCCAGAAAAAAAAGTTCACTATTCACACATATTTCTAATTCATTGCCGATTTTCCCCAATCTGGCTGCATGGCAGAATCACCTGGGGGCTGTGTTGGGCATTCTAGGTGATTCTCATACAGATCTGGATACCAACAACTTTCCGCATGTTCCTCCCACTACTCCTCCACTTCATTTCTAATCATCTGTCAGCTCAGGTGTCATCTCTTCAACTTTGAACTAGTTGCTATGTGTCTTCAGAGCACTCCAACCATGTTTTTTTCTTTATCTCCCCCATTACACTGTAAATGCCTTTACTACTATGCTTCATCATAATTCCAGCCTCTAGTCCAATGTCTGGCCCCTGCTAAATACTCAATAAATAGGCCAGTTATGGTGGCTCATGCCCATAATCCTAGCACTTTAGGAGGCCAAAGTGGGTGGATCACTTGTGCCCAAGAGTTCAAGACCAGCCTGGGCAACATGGTGAAACTTTGTCTCTACAAACAAATGGAATTATATATACCCAAAATAAAGGAAATTAAAAAAAAAAAAAAAACTAGCTGGGCATGGTGGTGTCTGCCAGTAGTCCCAGCTTCTTAGGAGGCTAGGGTAGGACAATCACTTGAGCTTGGGGGGTTTGAGGCAGCAGTGAGTTATGATGGCACCACTGCACTCCAGCCTGGGTGACAGCTAGACCATGTCTCAAAACAACAACAACAACAAACTCAATAAATGTGTGTTAAATGAAGATACACAATAAAACAATATATTATTATGTTAACTGGTAAAACAACAATAAAAGATGGCTAGAGTTGTTAGGTTAAAAAAAATACCTGTATAGCACAGAACAGAACTGAAATTTTAAATCAAAATATCATTAAGAAAATACTATGCAAGTGGGACAATATCCACCTACATCCTCTTCCATCTCTGCCCTAATTCTAAGATTCAAGTCCTTATTCACCTCCCCAATATTTCATCTCCACAACCCAAAACAAATGCTCAACAGAAAAATGTCCAATATAAAAGTAAAGGACTAAAATGCAAGTTTGACTTATTAAATATTCAAATAAAAGAACATAAACAAGGGAGAAGCTTATTACACTTGGATACTCCCCAGCCCTAATTAAACATTCCAAACAACTCAGAAATAGTATACTAATACTAATACCCAAACTATCTATCATTAGACTCCAAAAGTTTAAGGAAAAGATGGCTTCTTAAAATTTAAGACAAATTTTCCCACAGAAACATTGTGACAAATGGTGGTAGGATACCAAGACCAAGCCACAAAAGTCCACGGGACCTATAGCAGCCAAATTGCTAATACTTTACAAGGAAAATTATCGATGGTATGCTAGGGCTTCCACAGATACTTATTTGTGTGTATATATACTGTTCCTGTAAAATCAAAGCAAAATTCTAAAATTGGTGAGACTAAAAAACAGTACCTAAAGCTCTTTGCATGATGCCTAACACAAAACAAATTATAGCTACTTTTATCCAGAATCCCTGATAATAAGCTTTTGTCATCAAAACAGCTTTATTTATCTCACTGAATACTGAATTCCAAGAGTGCCAGGGCAAATCCTCACCACTGTATCCACCTTGCTTCCCTCATAGCTTGGAAGAATACTTAATGTCAACCAAATCCCCAAAACAACTAAGTAAACATGGGCAGTAAAACCAAATGGCCTATTTATTCTAGATGCTCTTTTAAATGAACCATCATACTTTTCATACTGATTTTTTCCCCTTAAAATTATCATCAAAATGAAAAATATTTGGCCGTTAGCAGTCATATAAAAAAAAGAAAAAAGTGTAAAAATTCATGTACAAAATATTCCTCCAAGAGTCAACAGTTTAGAAAACACTGTTTTAGACAACAAACAGTCCCATATTAAAAGGCTGAGATAGGGCATCTAAACTTCACTTGGCCTCAGTTTTCTTATTAAATGAGAATTGGAACACAGAACATATTGATAATCTCTAGCTTAGGATTATTCACTGAAAATAGTGCATATTTCATGAAAATATGAAACATCCAGAAACAAACCATCCATAATTGTACCAAACTCACAATGATTCACACAATTATTTTCCTCAAATATACCTTTATAAAGTTCCAATCCTTGTATACAAATTATTTTATTTTCTACTCTCCACCCCTATTTACAGTAAAAGCTACCCATTACCAACTCGATGGAGTCGTTGGCCAACATCAGAGAACAATTTAATTTATGCTTACAGTTGTGGAAACAACTTTGCAACAATATTCTAGAAGGCCACAAGGTGGTGATGTTGCGCCATAAAATGAACCTTTTTAAAAAAATAAAATACATTATACCAACTTCCCCAAAATGAAGCTGATAGCTTTCCTCCATTGCAGGAAAGGATATCAGTTACGATGTTTACTAGAAAACATTAGAAAGAAAAGAAAATGTATTCATCAAACTTAGTAGCAACTATTCCAATTTTTAACCTAAGCTGCTATTTAAAAGACAGACAAAAACAAGGGGCTTTGGCAGCATTACTCTATTATCACACTGATTTTCCTTTCTCTCCCAGCTCCACCTCCTCCTCCACCTCTAAAAAAATCAAATGTATTTTTTACTTATCATTCATTGATGAACTTTATTTTTCTTATCCTTAAGGAGATGATTCTTACTTCTCTGTCTTAAAAGAATTACTAAAATTTAGCCATATCAACAAAACATAGACCTAAATGGTAACAGTACTAAGAATGAGGTAGTTTTTTTTCTTTTAATTTCCTATAATTTCTCAGTTTCTTATACAATATTATGTTTGCATATTATACCAAACTACCAAAGCTGTTACTACATATGTGTGTGTGTGTGTATATATATATATATATATATATATATATACATATATGTAAAATCAGAAAACAAGTTTCCCACTCCTGTGCTGCATGTTTCTGAAGAAAATATAATTCAAATAATACTAAGTACATTAAAACTTGGGTTCCAAACTTGGAATCAACATATAAAAAGTGCTGTGTAGTAAATATTTGCTAGGTAGAAAGGTAAGATGATACAACTAAGACCTAGTGTACTTAGGTGGGGCACCTGAGTGATGTAGAAAACACAGCCAGTCTTAAACACAGAACCTAAGCCAGGCCACTGACTCCAAAATATAAGAACAGTAAACATTTATTCAGCTATTACCTATCAGTCAGTTTACAAAAAAATTATCACTAAGATTATTAATTATCCATTAGAATTATCATTATTATTCCCATTAAGAGATAAGAAAAAATAGATTTTAGGAATTGAAGTAAATTGCCCAGGGCCATGAAACTAGTAAAAGTCTGAATTTGAAGCCAGATTTTCTTGAGCTCAAAGCTCTTTTTACTACATATGCACTGCAGAAATAAAACATAAAATAAGAAGTGCTGAGCTAAACCCATGCCTTAAAATGAGAAGTTTGCTGTATCAATCTGAAGTTACTATTCTCTTGTTTTATCAACTTAAGTCAGGTTGTTTTGTGAGCTGTTAAGCTAGCCTTTGAAAATGTCTTTCCTTAAGGTTAAGAGAAAAAGAACAATTTATCTTAAAAAGATAAGTCTTCAAGAGCACATTAACAATGGAGTAGGTAAGCTTTTAGAGACTATGTTTAGTAAATAATTTCCACATATTCTGGGAAAGCAATCAGGACAACATGACACGCTCACTCTAAGAAGATCAAACTTCATATAATTATATTATGTATAATCTCGTATTTCAAAATGGCACAAACATTTCCATAATTGGTCACTTGAATCAAACTGATATTTTAATAGTATATTTGCTTAACAGGCTTTTTCCCTTATCAAAAATTTTTATGATTTTGGCATTCCTGAAATACACGTACTTGCTGCATTTAAGAAGCACCAGAAAGCAGAGTCATGAATGCTTAGAGCTGAAGCTGAGGATGAGAGGTGATTAAGAGAATTACTTAGAAACACAGAGCTTCTTAATGGCAGGCCAAACCCAGAACTGCTGATGAGACCAGCCTAGCACTCTTCCACACTGTGCTGGTCATCAGGATATCATGACTCAAAGTTATGTTCATCTCAAAACATATCCTGATTGTTTCTTAATACATTAAGAATTCTAATTTATCAGCATTTAAGCAGCCATGGAGATTTCCTAACTCTTTAATTCCAAAGAGCCAATTTTGAGTTGAGAAGAGCACATTTTGGTAACGCAATGTAGGGAACAGTTTTTAAATCAGACAGACCTACATGCAAACTTCAACTCTGCGCATTTTTAACGTGAGTCTCATTTTCCTGTCTGTTAAATGAGGATACTAACACCAAATTAATATAGTATTGTGAGGCTTTTTAAAAAAGATGTTTAATATTAACTCTGGGAAAGTGGAACTCTTTCTAGAATACAGAAGATGCCCAGTAATTGTTAATTTCCTAGCCCCATCCCACTCCGGTCGCCACCACGCTAACCACACTCCCAATCACTCTAAGGCACAGAAACTCTCAGTATTTTTCTTCTATGCTTTCACAATAATACAGAGAAAAGTAGGTAAAGCCATTTCAGTCAGATAGCCATGCTGTAAGATGAAATGCAGCAAAGCCCCTCACATACCTGCAGTAAGGATTAGAACAAAATTACATTTAAGAACCTGAGAGGAATATAGTACTGCCACATTTTCTGTTGTAAATACACAATTTCAAGATATTTTCAAGTTATTCAAGTAATAGATACACAATGTTAATTTCACTATTTACAAATACTCTTCCTAAGCGCTTTAAAGCACGCTGCAAAGTATAAATTTTCATCAGATATTCCATTCTTAGAGGAAAGTATTAGAATCCAAAATACAGGGACAATCCTTTATCCACAGATCCAAAATGTAAAAAGCTATAAAAAAAAAAAGAAAACAACCAAAAACTGAAAGTTCATTTAGCAACAAAATCTGACCTGATGTGTGGATATTTATTAACCTTACTTATCCACACACAAGCATCTGGCAAACAAAGTACAGGCACTGCCCTAGACTTCACGGGAGTTTTACGTAACAGTATATGAAATGGATTATCTTTCCAAAATTCAAGAAAATTCTGAAATAGATCTGACATCAATGAGAAGGTATTAAAGACTCACCCTAGTGAGTATGTACTGAAAACTAAGTGCTAGGTTTAAGTCATACAATAAAACTATGAATTGGGTATTATTATTCTCACTATACATATGACAAACTAGGGCTTATTACTATTCTCACTATACATATGATAAAACTAGGGCTTACTCAAGTGAACTTAAATAGTAGCATTCAGCGCATGAGTGCCAATACTCAAATCTACATTCGTCTTACTTTATTTAAGGCCCAAGCTCTAAAGAGCCAATATTTGAATGGAAAATTAAATCACAAACAAAGTTTTAGAACAAGTTACAATTAGCAAAACTTTTAACCTAGAAAAATGGTATTCCTAAGTATAATATATACCTTCCGTTGGGTATTCACTTGTAAATGTCGACACAATATTTCACAGGGCACAGACAAAAAGAGATGGCTACTGTTTTTCCCCTAAAGAAAGGGCTCACAGAGACAGCGAAAACAAACACAAATACAATAGGCTTCTCATGGCTAGGTGCTGTGGCTCAAGCCTGTCATCCCAGCACTCTGGGAGGCCAAGGCAGGAGACTCACTTGAGGTCAGGAGTTCAAGACCAACCTGGCCAACATGGTGAAACTCCCATCTCTACAAAAATTAGCTACCAGGTGTCCAGAACCTATAATCCCAGCTACCTGGGAAGCTGAGGCAGGAGAATTGCCTGAGCCGGGGAGGCAGAGGTTGCAGTGAGCTGAGACTGAGCCATTGCACTCCAGCCTGGGTGACAGAGAGAGACTCCGTCTCAGGAAAAAAAAAAAAAAAAAAAAAAAAAAAAACACAACACAAGAAAAAAAAAAAAAAAAAACAAAATAAAACAATAGGCCCCTCAAACATAAATGCCAACTAACCCTTTCCACTCAAATTTAGAAAAAAATAAATCATGGGTTTGGCATATTTTTGACCACAAAATTACTAACAGAGTAACCAATGTTTATTTCAATCACATTTTTAGTTTTTTCCAGGAACATTCCCCAATTTAAAGATCTAATCTTCAGATGACAGGATCAGATTTTGGGTCCTGCTGGTCACAGGTCTGAGGAGGGTTTAAGTGAGGTACCCCGCAGGTGTCATCACTGTGGCCCTAAGTAAGAGTTAGAGATCAACTTGAAATTTGTTTTTGTTTTTTCATTAATTTAAAATTCAAACTTTTTCTAGTGACTTTCCAAGTCAACATCCTTATCCTAAGCAAAGGTTTTCCCTGCTAGAGACACATCATGCCCCTAGGCAACCTACTTTCTATTCAAAAGACCAAATTTAAAATTTGACACATTTCAGTCAAAAATCTCTATTTTTAAGTGGCTTACCTTAGCTAAGTGAAAAGCAATCAGACTATTTAACAATGAATCATAACTTCTAGCTTAACTCTTTCAGTAGGCATTTTTTAAAAAGAATTAGCTTCGCTCAAAAGAATTCCTGCTTTTGCAGAAGTATGGAGGAAATTTTTTGAACAAGGAAGTCTAATGGATGCCTCTCTGGAGTATCATTTCTCTTGTCTACTCCTCACTGTAATCACTCTGTATCAGGTTTCTAGAGTTAGTTTGGATCAAGTCCTTGGCAATTATCTTAGGCCACTGTAAACATCTGGAAGGTTCAGATGTTAAGCTTTCTTTGTATTTACATTATACATGTGTACTTAAAGAATACTTGAGGGCTGGGCACAGTGGCTTATAACTTTAATCCCAGCACTCTGGGAGGGAGGGTAAGGTGAGAGAATCACTTGAGTCCAGGAGTTTAAGACCAGCCTGGGCTATAACGTGAGACCCCGTCCCCACCCCCCCACCCCTACCATCTCTACAAAAAATAAAAAATTAGGCAGGGCACGATGGCTCATGCCTGCAATCAATCCCAGAACTCTGGGAGGCCAAGATGGGAAAATCACTTGAGGCCAGGAGTTCAAGACCAGCCTGACCAACATGGTAAAACCCCATCTCTACTAAAAATACAAAAAAGCTGGGCGTGGGAGCACATACCAGTAATCCCAGCTACTCAGGTGGCTAAGCCATAATAATCACTTGAACCTTAGAGGCAGAGGTTGCAGTGAGCTAAGATTGCACCACTGCACTCCAGCCTGGGTGACAGAACAAGACTCTGTCTTGATAAATGAATGAATGAATGAAAGAAAAATAAAAAATTAGCCAGGTGTCCTGGCACACACCTGTACTCCCAGCTACTAGAGAGGCTAAGGTGGGAGGATCGTTTGTGCCCAGGAGGTTAAGGTTGCAGTGAGCCACGATTTTACCACTGAACTCCAGCCTTGGGTGACAGAATGAGATCTTTTTTCAAAAAAAAAAAAGTGGGGGGGATACTTTAGCTAGCTAGAAAAATGAACTCTGACAGAGCACACCAGGACCCCAAATAACCAACTCAGTTTCTACCAATAGTTTTCAAACTAATGCACATAAAATCTCTTGAGATATTTGCAAAAATTGAAGATTCCTAAGCTTCACTCTCAAGGACCATATCAGAGATCTGGTCTCTGTACTTTGACAAACACTGGTCTATGCTATATTTCATCTAATGATGGTATTAATGATTTTTTGTTCCCGGGCTGCACATGTTAAGTCGGTATCCCAGATTTCATGCTTACTCTTTTAGCAACTTTTTTTTTAATTAAGAAGTGAGATTTGGCCAAGTGTGGTGGTTCACGCCTGTAAATCCTAACACTATGGGAGGTAGAGGCGGGGGATCACTTGAGCCCAGGAGTTCCAGACCAGCCTGGGCAACATCTCTATCAAAAAAAAAAAAAAAAAATTAGCTGGGCATGGTAGTGCATGACTATAGCCCCAGCTACCTGGGCGGCTAAGGTGGGAAGATTGCTTGAGCCCAGCAGGTCAAGGCTGCTATAAGCCATGATCACACTATTGCTTTCTAACCTGGGAGACAGAACTGTTTGAGGCCCTGTCTCAAAAAAAGAGGAGGGTGGAAATTTGATAAGGAGCTCTGCCCATGCCAAAATTAAGCTAGAACTGTCTTTAAGAAATGAGTAGCTCACAGCAAAGTGAATATCTGTTTGAATTTTCATTGTAATAATGGGCTTATTGTGTTCTAGCTACCATGCTTTCTGCTTTATAAACATTATTTCAATTAATCCTTACAAAAATCCATTAAGGAAAGTATTATTTACATTTTACAAAAGGAGAAACTGAGGCAATCCTGCCATTAAGCAATACTAACAGACTTTATGACTCTTAACCTGTATACCAAAAGTGCCTCTATTCTTAAAAACTGAAAAAGAGAAAAGCAATCTAGTTTGTTTACTTCTAAGGTAATGAATACTTCATGCAAAACAGGTTCATTTAACTAATTCTCCTCCCCAGTCTAACTAAACATAGACAAAAAGTATTACATCATGGCAAGTTGAGGCTAATACACAACCACAGTATCCTAATTTCAAGTCAGGATTTAACAGTCTGCTTCCACCCAGCCTAGTCAATCAGATTTATGAGTACACTGAATGGCTATCAAAAGAACTTGTTTTCCTTGTTTCATAAAAGGCTATCATGCCTATATTCTGTTAATGCCAGGATGCTTTTTAACTACCCAAGTAATTTAAGGTAGGGAGGAGAGCCATCAAGAAGCACCTTCATGTAACTTTATCTGTGCCTTTCTTTGTGCCCTGGCCTTTCCTATTTCTATAAATCATGTTTCTCAGTACACCCAATTACCAAACTCCTCCCCCCAACAGCCAATGTACTATTTTCAGAAATTTGCAAAGAGATTTGCATTAGGATGCAGGGGCCCACTTTTAGTGTACATGAAATGCTTCGAAAATGCTTCGCAGCTATGCACTAATAACCTACATTCTTAAAATGAAATGCTTCACTACTCTGCTTGGAGACTATAACATAACAAAAACTGAACACTCTTTCTTCATTTCTCCTTTAACCATGGCATTACTTAGCAGCCAACCAGAACTAAAAGCAAAATAAAACAAAATACAGCTGAGACTAAAAGTGATAGTGGATAAGGTTAAGTGATAAAGTAAGAAAAACACAGATAGCAATCAATGAATCTACCAGTTCTTGGAAAGGAGAAACAGCATCTTACTCATTCTATTTCCATAAGAGAGGATTTCCATTCAGTCTCTAGAAGGAAAGACAATTCTCTCTACTATAATGATGCCTCTCCAAGGAAGAGTAGCTTATCCCAAGCTTTTTCAAGACATTGGGGGGAGGGGAGGGCAGGGGACAGGTTGCTCACTCCGGTCAAGGCTAGAGTGACAGTCAAGACACCCTGCTCCTCTAGGTCTCAAATCCAATCACAAGGGCAGAGGGAATCTATCTCTGCCCATCTGTGGCCCCTTCTCTGCATGGGATGCTGTCTGTTCCAATTCATGAGATCGGGTAAATCACTACTTCTAAGCAGCACAGACTCTTGGGTCCTGTACTTTCTTAGATCCCACCGCCCTCAAGTAGAAAGCAAGTCAATCCTGCCCCATTATAGTGGCATACTAGGAAAAACCTCAGAGGCCACAAATGTTCTCTTCTTTTCTAACCAAGGATAGTGCCAGCTATTCCCATCTGCATAGTAAGCCACATGTGCTGTCATTTGCACTTTTTAGACTCAGTTTTCCCTGTGGCCTGCTCAGACTCAAAATCCAGACTTGGGAAAAGTAGTAAGCTGCCTAAGCTTCAGCTTCCAAAACAGTTTTCCGGAAGCCCTGTATTGGTGTAATAAAGCTGATGCTATATTTAAATAAAATTTATGGTAATCTGTTACACTGGTGACCCCAAATGGATTCACACATTTCTACCCTTGAACCTGGGCTAGATTTGTAACTTGCTTTAACCTCAGTATAATGAGGCAGAAATGATACTGTGCCACTTACAAGCCTAAACCTTAAAAAGATTTGGTTGCAGGCCGGAAGCAGTGACTCACACCTATAATCCCAGCACTTTGGAAGGCCATGGTGGGAGGACCACAAGTCAAGGAGTACAAGGCCAGCCTAGGGAAATATAGCAAGACTCCATCTCTACAAAAACTTTAAAAATTTAGCTGGGTGTCAAAACATAAACCTGTAGTCCCAACTACTCGGGAGGCTGAGGTCAAGGCTGTAGTTTAACCATGATTCTGCCACTCAATTCCAGCCTGGGCAACAGAGCAAGACCCTGTCTCAAAAATAAATAAATAAAATTTAAAAAATAAAACATAAAGCAATGACTATTTACTAACACACCTATTTCTCACTTGTCATGAGAACCAAATGATAAATATAGTTACTCATTAGACCAGGTACGGTGGCTCACACCTGTCATCCCAGCACGTTGGGAGGCCAAGAGGAGGTGGTTCACAAGGTCAAGAGTTCAAGACCAGCCTGGCCAATATGGGGAAACCCCATCTCTACTAAAAATAAAAAAATTAGCTGGGCATGGTGGTGGGCACCTGTAGTCCCAGCCACTTGGGAGGCTGAGGCAGGAGTATCACTTGAATCCGGGAGGTGGAGGGTGCGATGAGCCAAGATCATGCCACTGCACTCCAGCCTGGGCGACACAGTGAGACTCCATCTCAAAACATATATATATATATATATATATATATATATATATGTTTACTATTTAAAAATGTGAAATGCTATACTAACATACAGTATAATAGATACTCTTCATAATGCCAGCAAAAACAGTGAAATTCATCTATACATGTGTTTTTATCATTTTTCCTCCATTAAGTATTAGTAACTAGTTCCTTGGATACCACTATAAAGGGAAATTTATTGGGTTATTCATTGCTTATTATAATTATATCATATTTTTTATACAAAGAGTAAAAAAGAACTCAGTCTTTCTAATAATTATGAAACCAAAGTTTATTAACATGTAATAACATGCTATGATTACCTACTACCAGGGAGATAATCTTATAGGTAAAGAAAGGTCAACAGTTTACCAATCACACTATGCTTTAACCATACTAGTTAGCTACTTAATCCATCCAAAAATAATTGAATAGGAATCTTCATTTACTTTGTAAAGTCTCCATTTTTATTTGATAAAGTCTTCTGAAAAAAGTATTCGGAAGTAAGGTATAAATGAATAGAGAAGAAAAAGTTCTTAAAGTTTCTTATTTCACTTACATCACCTGTCTCCTCCCTAACCCTCAGCCCAAATTGAGACAAAGTAACAATCCAAATGAATGGTCTGACATTGCTAACTGCTCTTCTCTACCCAATTCATCCCTCAGACTTCAGCTCTCATGCACATATTAAACAAGGAGGGTAGATACTCTGATAAAAATCTAGGACTCAAGAATCACAAAATGTTAAGAGCTAGAAGGAATCTTGTGGGATTATCTAGTCTTGCTGACAAGGTCATTTAAAGGCAGCAACTATATTCAATTGATGATAAAGCCATTGCATTATCTTTATACAAGAAAGAAAACCATCATTGTTAACAATCTCCTGATTCCACTTTACCCACCAGCTGAATGATGCTTTGAGCAAATCATTTAAACTCCTGGGCTAGTTTTTTCTGTAATACAGTAGTAAATAACATTAGTCAAAATTCACTATAAACTGTAAACCACAACAAAAATGAAATATTGTATCTCTGTATATATACAGCATCTCTCCACAGTAAGAGTTCTTCTCAGTATATAGAAGAATCTGAAGGTTCTACTGTTTTAAAAAGCTCCCAGTGGCTTACACTGTAATCCTAGCACTTTGGGAGGCCAAGGTAGACTGATCACTTGAGCTCAGGAGTTCAACACCAGGCTGAGCAACATTGTGACACCCCGTCTCTACAAAAAAATACAAAAATTAGCCAAGTGTGGTGGCAAGCGCCTGTGGTTCCAGCTACTCGGGAGACTGAAGCAGGAGAATCTCTTAGGCCTGGAAGGTGGGGGTTGCAATGAGCCTGGAAGGAGTGAAAGAAATTTTGCCTCAGGAGTAAAAAAAAAAAAGCTCCAAGTAATTCTGAGATGGGTGTCATGGATGACCTTCAGATGGTCCATGGACTCCCCTAAAACTATAGCCACAAAGCACAGGTACATATGGAAGTTTTCCAGGCCAGCAGATTTCTTAAGTTTCACCAAGAATTACTAATCTCCAAAAGGTTGTAAAGTAGCACACATATGCTGACGGTAGAGCTTCATGATTTTGCTCAAAATGGTACCACGTTCTCCCAACCAACCTGGATCAGAATCAGTTATTTTTGCCCTCTCATCAAATTTTGACTATTCTACTTCCTTTCTTCCTTTCCATTCACATGTACCACACCGCAGACCCTCACTACCCATGACTACAACACCTGGGAAGTCTTTCTACCTCCAGGCTCTCCCTACCACAATTCACACTACAGGCTGCTATCCCACTAATCCTTCTGAAACAAAGTGTTCAAATTGTTTCACTCCCAACTCAAAATCATCTGTGGAAGCCCCACCACCTAGTAAATCCAAGGTTCATAAGCCTGGCATTAAAAACAACCCATTAACTCTTCCAAATTTTTACTTCATGTTTTATCACCCTTTATCCAAATACAAATAACACTATGTTCCACCCAAACATAATTACTTGCCTCTCCCCAAACAGGAACTCTGTGCTCTCTTAGAGATCCCTCTCTGCTTGGATTACCTTTCCTGCCTATCCAAAGTCATAGTCATCCTTCAAAACCATGATTTCAGAAGCCAGAAACTCTAAGAACTAACTCTCTTAACCCTACCTTGCCAAGTAAGATCTGAGCTCTACTCTCTTTGAAGTTGACTTCTGAGAGGATTTTGGTACTGTTTATGAAACGTATATATTAAAAGACAAATAGGGCATTTGTGTATAGCACTATCTACCTAATTAGTGTAAAAGCAGAAACTGCTAATCAGTTCATCTTTGTATTCCCCAAAATACACCCCCCAATTATGCAGTAAATGCCTAACAACTGTACAAGGAAGTAATGGAAATTTCAGCCACCGTGGGGTAAACAGCAAAGATTACTATCTCTTTGCAGGCAGAGACTTTATCTGTGACATTCTCTATTATGCTGACTTCCAAAAAACATAACTAGTAATTATTGCTTTTCAAAATCCTGATGTTGTAGGTCTTACCAGCAGTTCTGCGTTTTAAGGTAAAAACTATCTGAAAATGTTAATAAGCTAGGTCCCAAAGAACTATTACACATACTTTACAATTCTCCATCTGAGTAGCTCCCAACACTTGGCCACTA
Source organism: Cebus imitator (assembly GCF_001604975.1). Classification (NCBI taxonomy): domain Eukaryota; kingdom Metazoa; phylum Chordata; class Mammalia; order Primates; family Cebidae; genus Cebus; species Cebus imitator. The sequence continues at coordinate 582,932 of NW_016107337.1, forward strand.
TACTTTCCATTTTTTAAATATTAACTATTTATGAAAAATGATCATTTCTAGTCGCAGCTAATTTCCAACTTGATAGCTAAAAACAAGTCACACAATACAAGAATGACTTTCTTTGCTTGCATAATACACACAGATTTGGTGGGGCAGGTAAAATGGATTTACACTTACACATGAACTCTCGTTTAAAAAAAAAAAAAAAAAAAAACCTGCAGATAACTGTAAACCAAGCATTTCTGGCAAAAACACCAAACGGGGAAAACAAAGACAACTTTGGATATGATTTTTTTTCCCCACTACTATTACCAGTAGCATTTTAAAGGAAAAACACAAAATCTTGTTCCACATCAACCTACACACAAAAAAATTTTTGTTAAACTTACCAAATAGAAAAAGAAAAGCAAAATCAAGCCCCTGGAAAATATTTTACTGGAAGAGCGAATGTCAAAATTATAACAGATGCTACTCTTCTTTGGTAATGAAGGTTTCATATAATTACCAGAGCAAAGAAAACTCCAAATCCACAGGGCAGAGGACTGTGAACAAGACTGATCATTTAAAGGTCGTAAAGGTAAGGGGCAAACAACAAAATGAAATTTTTTTAAAAAAGAAAACGAAGATGAAAGGTAAGTGTGTAAGTCCCAGACAAGATAAGGACTGGTAAAAATCTGCAAGGTCACCAGGACCTACCAGGTCACAAAAGGTAGAGGTGGGGGTTGCGCTAGGGGGGGCAGGGAGGGGAGCTGCAGAGTCGGTGAAGAACCGGGAGCGACAAAAACATGTCAGAAAAAGGTATTCCAAGGCTGGAATCCTTGGTTTGCAACGTTGAAATTGGGGTGAAACTCAGGGCACGGGCAGAGTCCCTATATCTGTGTTCTGAGTGAGGTGTTAGGAAAAGGTGAAGGAAGGCGAAGAGAAGGCTAAGGAAGAACTGCGGCTGCAGAGTCACGGAAACACTTCGCTCCGCTCCAGGATAACTGGCACAGGCCTGTGCCAGGGCCAACTCCGGGCAAGACCCGTGACCCCACCCCAGAAAACTCCGGGCTCCCGGGCTGGAGAAGGCAGCCAAGGCAGGGCGGACCGTCCTCCCACCGCCCCTTGGAGGGTCCCGCCCGCGGGCGGAGGGCGCCGGATGCCGGGCACCGCGGCCAAGGCTCGGGGCCCGCGCCCCCTCCCTCCCCGCCCGCGTCCCCAGTCCTGCGCCCCCAGCCCCGCGCCGCGCAGTCCTTACCCGGCGCGAAGCTGTCGGCTCCCGGCAGCCGGGCGGCCAAGGCAGCGGAACCTCCTCCTGCGGCGGGCGCCCTCACCCTTCCGCGCCCAAGATCGCCATCTCTCAGCAGGCGCGGCGGCGGCAGCCACCCAGGCTTCGGCCCCGGCAGCCCAGGCCGCCTCAGACACTCGGAACCCGCACGCCAAGCTCGCCGACACCCGACCCTCCCCCCACCCCCACCCCGGCCACGCGCCACCCCCAGGCGACCCCACACCTCCCTTCCTCGGGAGCGCGCTGCGTGGCAGCGTCGCCGGCGCCGCGCCCCAAGCGCGCGCCTCCCCGCCGGCCCCGGCACCGCGCGCGACGCCGCGACCGCCCAAAGCCTCCAACTCCGGACCCGGAATCTGCCTCCCCCGAGCATGCGCAGCGAGGGCGCTCGGAGGCTGCCTTAGGAAAACTCCGCTCCTCCGGGTCCTGCGAGCGGTCGAGGGAAGGGGAGGGACAGCCAATAGCAGGGAGGGGCAGGGCCTGAACCTGTGGAAGGGGCGGGGCCGCCGCTGAGATTTGGGAAGACGCTGTTCTAAGATCCCGCTGGGCGTTGAGAACTCGACTTTCCGGTAGGCGGCCGATTCCGGAGCAGGACTTCTTAAGGTCCTGGGGCAAAAGTAGGCTGTTCATAAATACTCCTTGACCTAGCTGAGGGTTTGACTTAGAACCCATTGCAAGAGTAAATAATTGCATTTATCCATGGTCATACCCGAAGACTTGCAGTGCATTATTTATTAATCAAAACCTTCATTCCCCCTGCCCTCACTAACCTCAGCCCAGTGATAAAGCTAATACCAACTGAGCAAGTACACGTGTTGGCACAATTAACCCACACAACAATCCCATAAAGTAGTGTCTACTGTCTCCATTATACAGAAAAGTCAACTGGTTTAGGAGGTGCTATTGGTTATGTGTATTGCTTTTAGAAGAAGGGCCAATGTGCAAATAGAAGTTAGTGGAACCTCATTACTTAAAAGATGATCCGGTTTTCTACTTCAGAGAAGCAGAAGCCTTCAGGCATGGATTTCTACAATTTTTGCCCAACCACCTCATCAACTCTCCCACAGATTATCCCTACATCCACACTTGTTTTCCTCCTGTCTGGGAGGCTAGATGTCCCTGCCCACTCCACTGCCTGCTCTCCACTGAGAGCAGTCCTTTGGCACTTTTTTTTTTTAGACAGAATTTCACTCTGTCACCAGGCTGGAGTGCAGTGGAGCGATCTCCGCTCACTGCAACCTCTGCCTCTCGGGTTCAATCGAGTCTTCTGCCTCAGCCTCCCGAGTAGGTGGGACTACAGGCGTGCACTACCACACCTATCTAATTTTTGTATTTTTAGTAGAGACGGGGTTTCACCATGTTGACCAGAATGATCTCGATCTCTTGACCTCGTGATCCAGCCGCCTCGACCTCCAAAAGTGCTGGGATTACAGGCGTGAGCCACCGCACCTGGCCTCCTTGGCACATCTTTAACTTCGCCCTCTCCACTGCCTACAACTACTCAGTATAATCGCGTTTTAAAACTAGGTCCTAAATTTTCCCTTGATTTTTAAACCTCTAGTTCTCTCAGTCCTTCCATTTTAACTGAGCTTAATGAAAGAACTGTGTGCCAAAAACAGTGCCAACACTCCGTGAGTGTGTATAGGATTCGATTAATCTCTTGACAGAACAATCCACATTTCTGCCTACTATGCATTAGTTCTTGCCCTCTGGCTTTGCACTTGAATTTGGTGCACATTGTAACCACAAAGATCATTCTGAAATACCCATCTGTGTCACTCCACTGCTTAAAATCATTCATTGGCTTTTTGGAGCTCTCCTGACAAAGATTAATATGATATTCAAGATTGCTTTGATGCTCACTTGCTCTATCTCTTCTGTTATGAAAAACTCTTCACAGTTCCCCATATGTGCTCACTCATCTCAGCTTTAAACATGTACTAATATTTTCTTCATCTTTTTGCTTTTGCTGTCCAGTCCCTTTAAATAAATGCAATAATGTGCTTACAAACACGTCCTCAAAAATTCCTTAGATATCCCCAGTAGGAATCTGCTCTCCTCCAGAATGTATGCAGGCCTCCTGCTTCCTGCTCCGTGTCTCACTTTCAGCTCCACTCATTGCTCAGTTTCCTCCCCAGCTCAGAAGCTCTCAGTACTCACCTTGTTCCCAAGTCGACACCCAATATTGAACTAGCCTTTTGTTATTGACTCTCTTTGGTTTCAAATAAACAATATTATAAATAGCATTCCATGAACCATTGTCCATGTCCTTATTTACTGTCGTAGATAAATCCTTAAAAGTAATAAAGTATGAACAAGTTTAGCTCTTTTGAAGCATATTGGCAACTACCTTCCTTAAAGAGCATAGACTCAGGTATCATATTGCCAGGGATCAAAACACAGCTCTGCCACCCAGTGTCCCTTTAAGACTTTCACAGGCCCTAGCTGCTTATACCTGTGTGGGCCTCATCTTCCATAAAACAATGCTACAAAATATATTTTATTTTTGCATTGGTATGAGGACAAATATATTAACATTATACATTCAAACATTTTCTTTGACCTAAACATTTAATTTTTTTGCCTTCTGATTTTAAAAGAAATCAAAGCATTTTTGTGGGCTCCTAAAAGTATTATAAGCCAGAGGCACTGTGTCTAGTGTGTCTAATGGATAACCTGACCCTCCTGCCACCTATGAGCTGTGAGATTTGGTCAATTGTTTAATCTAATTGTACCTCAACTAGAAAATTAGCATAGTGCTTCCACATGTTGTAATAAAATGTATATATAAATTGCTATAAGTGACATGCATAGAGCTACTTAACACATAAGCATGACACATAATCAAGAAATTACTGTCATAATCGTTATCAATTTTCCCACAGCACTACATGATAGTATGTGATTGTCCTTCTTCCATGTGCCCAGATCATCATGATATGTTTTCATATGTGTATGTATGGTAGCTTATTGTTTGTCATTTGTCCATTTTTCTTACTGAGGTATTTCACAAAAGGGTGCTTCACATAATGTAGATATTAATCTGTTGGAAAACTATTGATCTTTCCATTTTTGTATTCTTCCATTATTTTTTACTTCATACATCTTTCCCATGCTGAGATCATATAATTCATCTGTCTTTACTTTTTTCTACTTGACTATTTCACTTTTTTCATTAAATAATTTAATTTTCTTGAATTTATTTTGCAATGATGATCTGACTTTTATTCTTTTAAAATTAGCTCAAGGTATTCCCCCAAACCATTTGTTTAAACATTGTTCTCTAACTGTAGTGGCTTTAAAATATATCTACAGGCTGGGCACAGTGGCTTATGCCTGTAATCACAACATTTTGGGAGGCCAAGAAAGGTGGATCACTTAAGGCCAGGAGTTTGATACCAGCCTGGCCAACATGAGAAAATCCTGTGCAGTTTGGCTGTGTCCCCGTGCAAATCTCATTTTTTTTTAAAATGGAGTCTTACTCTGTCGTGCAGGCTGGAGCACAGTGGTGTAATCTTGGCTCACTGCAACCTCCACTTCCCAGGTTCAATTTAATCATGGAGGCAGTTACCTTCATGCTCTTCTGGTGATAGTGAGTGAGTTCTCACAAGATCTGATGGTTTGATAAGGGGCTTTTCCCACTTTTGCTCAGCACTTCTCCTTGCTGCCACTGTGTGAAGAAGGATGTGTTTGCCTCCCCTTTTGCCATGATTGTAAGTTTCCTGAGGCCGCCGCAGCCATACTGAACTGTGAGTAAGTTAAACCTCTTTCCTTTATAAAAATTACCCAGTTTCAGGTATGTCTCTATTAGCAGCACAAGAACAAACTAAAGCACGCTGTCTCTGTTATACTTTTAAGAATTTTTTTTTTTAATTTCTTAAAATATGTCTACAAATGTGTTGGTACGTCTGCCCTCAAAAAGTGAAGCCTAGCCAGGCACAGTGGTTCATGCCTGTAATCCCAGGATTTTTGGAGACCAAGGTGAGAGGATCACTTGAGCCCAGGAGTTTGAGGCCAGCCTGGACAATGTAGTGAGATCTCATCTCTACTAAAAATCAAAAAAATGAGCTGGGAATGGTAGTGTGCACCTGTAATCCCAGCTACTCTGGAGGCTGAGGTGGAAGAGTCACTCGAACCCAGGAAGTCAAGGCTGCAGTGAGTCATGATTGCATCACTGCACTCATGGTGATAGAGCAAGAGCAAGTCCCTGTCTCAAAAAAATAAAAACAAAACAAAACAGGAAGCAGAGGTTGCAGTGAGCCAAGATTGCGCCACTTCACTCCAGCCTAGGTGACAGAGCGAGACACACTCTCTCTCAAAAAAAAGAAAAAACAGTGGGGCCTAATTCTCTTCCAAATGAATATGGACTGTAATTAGTGACTTGTTTCTAATAGACATAATAAAGTAAAAGTGATAGTGTGTCAATTCCAGGACTAGGTCATAAAAAGGCATCATGGAGCCTCTCCCACTTTCTCTCAGATCATTCTAAGCTGCCATATGGCAAAGACACATCAAGCTTCCCTGTGTAGAAGCCCACATGGCAAGGAACTGAGACATCCTGCCAACAACCACCAGAGTCTGAGGCCTGCTGCCATCACCATGTGAGTGAGACATCTTAGAAGTGGATCCTTCAGCCTAAGTCAAGCCTTCAGATGACTGCATTTGACTACAGCCTCATCGGAGACCTTGAAGCAGAACCACCCAACTAAATTACTCTCAAATGCTTAACGCGTAGCAACTATAGCTGTAAAATAAGTGTTTGTTCTTTTAAGCCACTAAATTTGGGAGATAATTTGCTATCCAGAAATAGATAACAAATACACCAATCCTGTTCTTAACTTGGGAACCATTTCATATCCCGGGAGACTTTGGCAATGGCTTACCACATTTTTTCATGGGGTTAGGTTGGATGTTCCATTGGCATCTAGTGGGTAGATGCCACAAATGGTGCTGAACATCCTACAGTGCACAAGACAGCCCCATCACCCCACTCAAAAACAAAGAATGGTCAGGTCCAAGTGGCATTAATGCTGAAGGTGAGAAAATCTGTCCCAACATATTTTCCCTTGCACCTTAAAAGTTTCTTATTTCCCTGTACAAGTGAAAGAGGTAGGGTTTGCTTTATTTCCACTACTCATTTGAATGTTACTTCACTTGTTTCTTTTTTTTCTTTTTTCTACTTTTATTTTAGGTTGGGGGATACATGTGCAGATTTGTTACATGTGTAAATTGTATGTCACTGAGGCTTGGTTTGCAAATGTTCCTGTCACCCAAGTGCTTGTTGCTTAGCCCTCCTTAGTATTCTCATTCTCATGCTTCCCTGCTGGTCAAAGCCCAAAACTCAGATAGCATAGAGAGCAGTGCCCCTTAGGACAATGTGTGCTTCCTTAAGAACTCCTTTGAAGCAGTGAAACAACAACATGGGGCAGCCCTCTCTTTTTTTTTTTTTTTTTTAGCAGAGTGGACACTTTTTATTGGTCTGGCTGGCATGCCTAGTGGAAAGCTCAGGCAGAGCTTCCTATCTGCCCTGGCTCCCATCTTCCCTCTCCTGGGAGTTCATCACACACTCTGAGAGGTACGAGTGTCTTGGGCCAAGGTGAGAGGTAAAGCCAGGGTAAAAGCTCCAGGGCTAGGAAGCAAAAGGGACTCAGGGTGATGCAGAAAATGTGACGTTGCCAGGCCATCCAGATGAAGTGTCCATGGGGCAGAGGAGGAGCTGTTTCCCTGCAGAGACTCCTCTGCCCCCACCAGGAATGGGAGGGGCAAGAGGAAGAGCTTCCCTGAGAGGCTTCCTACTGGGCCCTTCCTGCCATCAGCATCTCCCTGATGTTGTCCTCAGCTTCCTTAACGCTCCGCTCCAGGTAGGACTTTTTCTGTTCTAGTTCTTTAATTTTTTCTTCTGCTATTTTTTGCTTCTCTAACAGTTGATTGTGAATTGCTTCCTTGGACTGAAGAATAAACATTCTTCCTATACCGTCATACATGTTAGTCTCATCTACCAAAGTCATGATCTCTGTATCTGTAAGATGTGCATGCTTTTTCGTTCTGTTTAGCTGTTCAATCTGTATGTCTGCCAGCTTCGCCTTCTGTTAAGTGTCAATAACTTTGGCGTGAAGCTCTGTGAAGGCCTTCTTCAACTCAAGATCCACAGGGGCGGCCATCTTGGTGCCAGCCCTCTCCCTTTTTTATGGTCCTCTCTCCTATTTACCTTCCTATAAGTACAACATAAAGTAATCAGGCATATCAGTCTTAAGGGGTTCCCACCCCTTAAGATATAACTTAAAGCAGTTATATCTTATGAAGGAAATTATTTCTGGTGAAACTCATATATATATATATATATATATACACACACACACACACACACACATACATATGTATATACATATATACATATATACACATGTATACATATATGTACATGTATATGTATACATATATACACATATGTATACATATATATATACATATACACACATATACACACACACACACACACACACACACATATATATATATTAGAGACAGTTTCACCAAGTTGACTAGCTGCTCTTGAACTCCTGACCTTAGGTGATCCACCCACCTTGGCCTCCCAGAGTGCTGAGATTACAGGTGTGAGCCACCGCACCCGGCCTCTGGTGATACTCTTTTTAATCTTTTTTATAGACACAGGGTCTCACTATTTTGCCCAGGCTAGTCTTGAACTGCTGGTCTTCTTGCCTTGGGCTCCCAAAACACTGGGATTACAGGGATGAGCCACCATGCCTTTTCACTTTTATCTTTGTGATAGTCTTTTTTTTCTTTAACAATCTTTAATTACCAAACCCCCAGTAGGGCCAACTCTAACCCGACTAACAGCAAAAATAGCATCGCTAAGATCAAGGATGGAAGTGTAGACCCAATAAAGGAAAAAAAATGTGTGTGTGTGTGTGTGTGTGTGTGTGTGTGTATGCATGAGTACTTAAAAAACTAAAACTTTCCAGTGTTGCGGAAAAAAATATCCCAAAGTGATTTCAGTCGGTAAGAAAACAGCACTTGACAGTCTGCGGGGCCTTAAAAACCCCAACTGTAGATAACCCTAGGAGAAAATCACCCCCACCCCATAAAGACAAAATTCCCTTTTCTCCTCTTCCTTGTTCAATTTCCACTGCTTATTCCACCAACACCCAACGAATAACAAGACCCAGCTTACTTCCCTCGGCCCCTGTCTGTTAGGGCTCACAGCAATCTTAGCAATCGTCACCTCTACTACAATCAGGAAATTGAGCCCTAATTTCTGGGCCAGATTCTGGAAACTTACAAAATATCCTTATGCTTCAAGGGGCCTGAGGGTTCTTTCAAAAATCAAGGGGGCAATGGAACAGGCAGAGACTAGCATGCCTGCCCTGCAGGGCTGAGACAAGGGGATCTTTCTAAGCAAAAACACCCCAACACCTGTCACTGAAACCAGGCAAAACTATGGGGCAGCAGGCACCAAACTAGGGCTCTGCCTAAAAGGTGCACATCTCCCCGCTTCCGCCATAAAGGCAAGGGAGATAAAGACAGCCAACTGAGTATTTGACATCATCTGTCTTCGGAGAAGTTGGTGTATTTTAGGCCGAAGCCCTGTTGCAGAGGAAGACATTTGGTGAAAGGGTAGCCTTTGCTGTTTGTGGCTGGATAGTTACCATTCCTGGGCAGCCTGGTTCGTGGCTGCTTTTTGGAAGCTTTTCCTCCTTATGCAGAGTACTTAAGAATTAATAGGAAAATTTTCAATGTAACTTTGTAACTGACAAATACGTTAACAGCAGCTTCTCAAAAGAATAAAAACAACAACAGTGGAGACAGGCCACCCCTCAGCTGATGATCACAACTCCTTCCAGTGAATGGGCTTCTTGCCTGACTTCTGCAGCAGCTCCTTGGTCTTAGAAAAGTGTCTACATCCAAAGAACCCTCTATACACTGACAACGGGAGGGATGAGCCGTCTGTAGGACATGGTGCCGCTTCCTATCAATGGCACGGCCCTTCTTCTGAGCATAGGCGCCCCAGAGCAACAAAACAAGGCCATTCGAGTTCTGATTTTGCCAGAACACGCTGAATGGGTGAATTGCTCCCAGCCTCTCTCCTTATGAGAGTTGGCTTGATGCGCCTGAACCGTGAGGACACTGTTGAGTAGCAGGACACCTTGCTTGGCCCACCCAGATAAATCTCCATGGCCAGGATGAACAAAACCCTCTATCTCTGTAGACAGCTCTTTATAAATGTTCTGGAAACTGGGTGGAGATGGAAAAGGCCTTTGAACACTAAAGCAGAGCCCGTGAGCTTGATTAGATCCATCATATGGGTCCCGTCCCAGGACGACAACCTTCACACCTCTTATGTCACTCATATGGATCCCGTCCCAGGACGACAACCTTCACACCTCTTATGTCACTCATCTGGGTCCAGGTGAAGACTTGGTGTTGGGGTGGATAAACAGTGTTTTCCTTCTTTCTTCTGCAACAAATCCCATTAGCTTGATAAAATACGGTTTTCCGAACTCCCCGCTGAACTGCTTCTTCCAGCTCTCCCCAGAGCTCACGAGCACGTTGCGGGCCACGTGTCTGAGGAGGGCCGCGGCCTTGTTTCTCTGCTACGCGCTCAGCGGCTAGGAGGGCGGCGTCCCGGGCTCGTCCTGCTCGGCCGGGCCTGTCCTGCCCCGCCGGGGCCTTCTTGGAGGGGCTGGCCGCCGAATCTCCGCTCTCTTCAGCCACTGCCGCCACGCCAGTCCCCAGGTCAGCCGGCTCGGGGCTGGGGGCGCGTGGCTTCCTGGAGGGGCAGGGGAGGAGAGGGAGGAGAGCGTCTTCTGGAGGCAGCGAATTCGCGCCGCAAAGGGGAACCCGCGAGGCTGGTCCTGGCTGTGGCCGTCAGCAAATTGGCCGATACTCTTTTTTCATTGAACTGAATGAGGTATTATTTATATACACTAAACCTCATTTAAATGAATACACCAGGGTAACTATGACCACAATCATGATAGAGAACATTTCCAGCACGGTAAAAAGTATTCTCAAGCCCTTCCTCCGCCGAACTACTTCTGGTCCTAGGCAACTACTTGTTTGCATTCTGTCACTATAGAATAATTCTACTTTTTACATAATTTTGTTTTTTATTTTTGAGACAGGGTCTCACCCTTTCACCCATAGTGGGGTGCCGTGGCAAGAACACAGCTCACTGCAGCTTAAATCTCCTGGGCTCAAGGGATCCTCCCCCTTCAGCCTCTTGAGTAACTGGGACTACAGGCGTGTGGCACAGGGCACAGCTAATTCTTTAATTTTCTGCTGAGATGGGGTTTTGCCGTGTTGCCCAGGTTCGTCTCGAACTCCTGGCCTCAGGCGATCCTGCCTCAGCTTGCCAAAGCACTGGGATTACAGGTGAGAACCACTGTGCCTGGACCCACTTTTTCAAGAATTTGATGTAAATGGTATCATCCAATATATACTCTCCTGTTTGTGGTTTCAGCTCAGCATATTTTAGAGATTCATTCATCATATTGTGTGCAGTAACTATGTCTTCTTTTCTAGTGCAGTAGTAATCCCTTGTATGGATTTGCTACAATTTGTTTATGTTTGTCCTATTCATAGGTAATTGGTTTGTTTCCAGTTTTTGGCTATTATGACTAAAGATTCTATGAACGTTTGGTTAAAAGTCCTTGTGTGGACATATGTTTTCATTTTTCCTGGACAAATAATGCCTAAGAGTAAAATAGCTAGGGCATATGGTCATGTACCTGATTTTATGATAAATTGCCAAACTGTTTTCTGAAGTAGTTGTACCATTTCCATTTCTATCAGCAATATATGGGAGTTCCAGCTGCTCCATTTCTTCTCCAATGCTTGGTAATCCCTTCTTATTTTTAATTTTTGTGTTTAAATTTGCATTTTCCTAATAACCAGTCATGTTGAGTATCTTTTCCTGTCCTTATGGACCATGTGTGCATTTGAACATAAGTATCTGTCCAAACCTTTTGTCTACTTCAAACTGATTTTTTTTTTCTTATTACTGGGGTGTGGATAATCTGTGTATATTCTTTTATACTCTCCTTTGTCAGATATTGATGTTGTGACTATTTCCTCCCAGATTATGGCTTGCTGTGGCAGTCATCCTCCAAGATGGACCCCATTGATTCTGGCCTCCTAGTATATACACACTCTTGTACAGTACTTTCCCCTATTGACTGACCTATGTGACTAAGAGAAAATTGTAGAAATGATAGTATGGGGCTTCTGAGGCTATATCATTAAAGATATTGCCCCCCTTGGGTTACTTGCTCTAGAGAAAGCCAATCCTTTAGCAAGGCTCTTGCAGACAGGAACTGAGGTCTCTTGATAAATGGACAGCAGCAATTTGCTGCCATATGTGGCACCTTGGATTGGACCCTCCAGTCCTTCTCAAGTCTTCAGATGACTGCAATCTCATGTGACAATCTATATCAGAAGTAGCCAGCCAAGAAATTAATATATTTTGGATCTGCAAAAACTATGATAAATAATAAATCATTATTATTGTTTTCAGCCACTAGGTTTTGGAGAAATGTTTTGAAAAGTCGATGTTTTTAGTTTGATGAAGTTTGTATCATTTTGTGACATATTTAAGAAATTTTACTTACTCTAAAACAGTGAAGATTTGTTAATACCTTTTTTCTTAACGTTTATAACTTTAGCTTTTACATTTGGGTCTATAATCTATTTGAAATTAATTATTGCATATGGTGAGAGAAAAGAGTCAATGTTCATTTTTTTCTCTAAATGGATGTATGGTTGTTTCAACACCATTTGTGGAAAAGACAATCCTTTCCCCATTGAATTACTTTGGAACTTTCGTGAAAACTCTATGTCTATTTCTGGACTCTGTATTCCTTCCATTGAACCATATGTCTATCCTTACGCAAATATCACACTGTCTTGATTACTATAACTTTAGAAAGTCTTAAAATTGGGAAGTGTAAATTTTCCAAATTTGTTCTTTTTCAAAGCGATTTTGACTCTTCCAGGTTCTTTGCATATTTTATGCTTTTTGATGCTGCAAGGGATCTTCAACATGTTCATAGAAATATGCATATTTTGAAAAAAAACTTTGCATGGATTTAAAAATTTTTGCCCCCAAATGAACTGATACTAACTTGTCACAACATGTATGAGCAGGATCTAGTTTGAGTCATTAAGAAGTATAAGACATCAGTTTGAAAAAGGCCCCTATCAGAGTAGCATGAATTCTGCTAGAGTTGAAGCAAGAACAAACATCAAATTTATGGGGAAGCTTGGGTAGGACAATAGCAAAATCATCGATATTTTACAAAAAACTTATGGGGACAATGCACCAAAGAAATCAGCAGTTTACAAATGGATAACTCGTTTTAGGAAGGGAGGAAGATTATGTCGAAGGTAAAGCCTGCAATAACAGACCTTCCACATCAATTTGCAAGGAAAAATTTCATCTTGCTCATACCCTCATTCAAGAGGCCTGACAAATAACAGGAGAAGCAATAGCCAACACTATAGGAAACTCCAATCTCATAGTTTATGTGATCTGACTGAAAAACTAAAGTGGAGCAAACTTTTCACTCAACAGGTGCCAAAAACCATTGTTCCCAGATCAACTGCAAACAAAAGCAGAGCTTTTAATGGAAATTTTAAACAAGTAGGATCAAAATCCTGAAGCATTTCTTTCAAGAATTGTAACAGGAGATGAAACATGGCTTTACCAGTATAATCCTGAAGACAAAGTACAATCAAAGCAATCACTACCGAGAGGTGGAAGCGGTCCAGTCAAAGCAAAAGCAGACCTGCCAAGAACAAAGGTTGTGGGAATAGTTTTTTGTGATGCTCATTTTGCTTGTTGACGTTGGGGACGGCCAAAGAAAAATAATATCTGCTTGTTACAAGGGTGTTTTCGGACAGTTAGCTAAAGCTTTAGCAGAAATATTCCTGGAAAAGCTTCACCAGACAGTCCTTTTCTACCACAACAATGCTCCTGCTCATTCTTCTCATCAAACAAGGGCAATTGTGTAAGGCTCTCAATGAGAAATCATTAGGTATCCACCTTATAGTCCTAATTTGGCTATTTCTAACTTCTTTTTATTTTATAATCTTAAAAATTCTGTAAAGGTCTCCCATTTTATTCAGTTAATCATGTAAAAAAACTGCATTGACCTGGTTCAATTTCCAGGACTCTCAGTTAGGGATGGATTAAATGACTGGTGTCATTACTTACATCCATGTGTTGACCTCGATGGAGCCTACGTTGAGAAAGAAACTTTATTATTCTTTATCTTTATCTCTTAATTCAATTTTTCCACAAACATTTGAAGTCCCCTCATATTATAAATGATATTTCATTTTTAGTGGTTCATTAATAGGGTATTTAAATATAATTCATTTTTTAATATTAGTCCTGTACACTGAGATCTTGTTTAAAAACCTATTAGTTCTAGTAGTATTTTATAGATTTCTTTGTATTTTCTATGTATACAATCATGTTTCTGCAAATAAAGAGTTTTATTTTTTCCTTTCCATTCTGTTTGCTTTTATTTCCTTTTCTTGCCCTATTGCACGAACTAGAACATCCAGTACAACGTTGAACAGAAGTGATGAGAAAGGACATTATTACCTTGTTCCTGATTTTCAGGAAAAGAATTCAGTGTTTTACCATCAAGTATGATACTATCTGTAGGTTTTTTGTATATGTAATTTATGAGTTTGAGGAAGTTCCCTTCTTCTCTTAGTTTGCTGAGCGCTTTTTATATTTTTAAGATAAGGTCTCACTCAGTCACCCAGGCTGGAGTGCAGTGGCGTGATCATGGCTCACTGTAGCCTCAACCTCCTGGGGCCAGGTAATCCTTCCACCTCAGCCTTCTGATTACCTGGGATACAGATGGATGCCACCATGCCCAGCTCATTTTTTGTAGAGACAGGGTTTCACTATGTTGCCCTGACTGGTCTCAAACTCCTGGACTCAAAGGATCCTCTCACCACAGCCTCCCAAAGTGCTGGGATCACAGACGTGAGCCACTGTGCTTGGCCTGTCAAGAGCTTTTTAATAATGAATAAATGTTAAATTTGTATCAATGCTTGGCAAGGGCTAGCATCTATTGAGAGGATCTCTTTGTTTTTTGTGTTCAGACTATTAACATGATTAATTAAATTTTTAAATTTTCAAATGTCGAACTAACTTTACATTTCTGGGATAAACCACACTTGGTCATGGTGCATTCTCCCTTGTATACATTGATGGGTTTTTATTTGCTAATGTTTTAAAGAATGTTAATGAATCTAAGTTCATTAGGGATATTGATCGGTAGTTTTCTCGTAATATCTTTGTCTATATTATCAGGCTAAGACTGATCTGATAAAATGAGCTTGGACGTGTATCATCCTTATCTATTACCTACACTGGGAGTTTTCTTTTTGAGAAAGTTTAAACTGTAAATTTAATTTCTTTTATAAATTAAAGACAGGTCACATTTTCTATTTTTTTCCATGCTGGTTTGAGTAATTTTGTCTTTTAAGATATTTGTCCACTTCATTTAAGTTTTCAGGTTTATTGACCCTGAATTGTTAATAATATTTCTTTGCTATTCTTTAATATTTGTAGAATTGTGCTGATGTCCTGTCTTTTATTCCTAATATTTTTACTTTGTATATTCTCTGTCTTTTACGTGATCAGTTTGGTTAAAGATATTTCAATTTGATCTTTTCAAAGAAGAGCTTTGATTTCATTAATTTTATTGTCTGCTTATTTTCTCTTTCATTTATTTCAGCTTTCATTTTAATTATTGCTACATTTCTACTTACTTTGGGTGTATTTGCTCTTCTTTTTACAAATAACCCCAGCTACTGGGGAAGCTGAGATGCAAGGATTGCTTCAGCCCAGGAGGTTGAAGCTGCAGTGAGCCATGATTAAACCACTACACTGAGCCTGGGTGACAGCAGGACCCTGTCTTGAAAGGCAGAGAGAAAGGAGGAAAGAAAGAAAGAGAGAAAGAGAGAAAGAGAGAGAGAGGGAGGGAGGAAGGAAGGAGAAAGAGAGAAAGAGAGAGAGAGAAAGAAAGAGAAAAGAAGGAGGGAGGGAAGGAAGGAAGGGAGGGAGGATGGAAGGAGAAAGAGAGAAAGAGAGAGAGAGAAAGAGAAAAGGAGGGAAGGAAGGAAGGAAGGAAGGAAGGAAGGAAGGAAGGAAGGAAAGAAGGAAGGAAGGAAAGAAAAAAGATAAAGAAAGAAAGGGGAAGGAAAGGGAGAGGGAGGGAGGTAGGGAAGGGAGATAGGGAGGGAGGAAAGGAAGGAAGGAAGAGAGAAGGAAAGAAAGAAAGAGAAAAAGAAAGAAAGAAAGAAAAATTTAACTGCCATTTTAACAGTACTAAGAGGTGAGAATTTCAGTGCTGATTATGTCATGAGAGCTCTATCCTCATGGGTGGGATTGGTCCTCTTATAAAATGGTGAATTCAGTCCCCTCTAACTTTCTCTTTGCCCTTTCATCTTCTACCATGTTATGACAGAGCAAGAAGGCCCTTCCCAGATGCCAGCCCTTGATCTTAGACTTCCCAGCTTCCAGATTCACAAACGAATAAATTTCTGTTCATTATAAATTACCCAGTCTCAAGTATTCTCTTATAGCAGCACAAAATGGACCAAGACATGCACCATTTTGTTGTTGTTTCCTTCAAAATATTTTTCTATATCATTGGTTTTGAGCTGTTTGATTATGATGTGTCTTTGTATGATTTGCTATGTGTTTACACACACAGGCCCACCCTTCGAGATTTAAATAAAATTGGCTCCAACCCCTTAGCCAACAGCCCATTGGAAGTCTTGTCTCTCTCCCTCCTACAGCCTCTCTGAATTCCCAAAAACATATGTTCACATGGTCTCTTCTGGCTGTGTGAATAAGCTCCTAATTAACTTTTGCTTTCACATATACACATCCCACATGGCTGGTCTCTTTTCTGTTCTACACTTGACACAAATCTCAAGACTCTTTTTAATTTCTTCTGATCACCCCATTCCCCTAAAAAGAAAATGTCACTTATAAAAGTTGTTCTTTGTTCGTAGCATCCTCCCCACTGAGAGTGGAGACAAAAGGGATTTGCATACAGCAATGCAACCACTTTAAAATTGGTCGCTGGGAGCTCCCTGCTTAGGAAGTCCTTCAGCCAACCCGTGGCCAGGAATTTCTTACCAGCTGCTTCTCTCCACACACATGGTGCTGCTTCTTCTCTTCACTCCCCTTTCATACAAATTATTTTTTATTTCTTAAGTAGAGTGGTCTGCTTATCTCTCTGTTTCATTATGTTCTTCCAAACCATGCTCCCAGGGTATTGCCTCTTTTGTGCAATATATTAAGATATCTTTCTCAAGAAAATGATGTATTTTCCAAGAGAAATACCCACAGAAAATGTCAAAATCACTTTTTATCATCTCACGAAATAATAATCTATTTTTAGGTCATCTATTCTGTTCCTTTCATTTTTCTTTTTTTGTTTTTGTTTTTTGTTTGTTCAATTGTTTTTTTAGATAGGGTCTTGCTCTGTTGACCATGCTGGAGTGCAGTGGTGCAAACGTAACTCACTGCAGCCTTGACTTCCTGGGCTCAAGCGAAAAAAAAGGCTTGTTTTGAACTCCTGGACTCAAGTGATCCTCCTCTCTTAGCCTCCCAAAGTGCTGGGATTATAGGTGTGAGCCACCATGGCTGGCTTCACTATCACTTCTAACAGTCTCTTCATTAAAGAATATGAAGAATATTAAACAATATGATATTAGAATATTAAAGAATATAAAGAATATGGCATATATTCTTCATAATTCTTCATTAAAGAATATGAATATATTAAAGAAAATAAAGAATATGGGGCATTTATTTACATCACTTGTATTTCACCAGCAAAATGTTATAGTTTTCTTTATACAGATCCACCAGATTAAAAATTTGGCTGGCAAAACTATATTAAATAATATTAAATCTATACTAACACATCAATTGCTTTTTCCAACCTATCTTTCAAGACAGTGTGTAATTTTTCCCTTTTTATTCATTGACAGGTAGTATTATATTAATAGGCTTCCTCACAATGATTTATCCTTGTATTCCTAGATTAATCTTTTCTTTTTTGTAGTGGTTTTTTATATTAAACAG
Organism: Cebus imitator; assembly: GCF_001604975.1. Lineage (NCBI taxonomy): Eukaryota > Metazoa > Chordata > Mammalia > Primates > Cebidae > Cebus > Cebus imitator. The sequence goes on from NW_016107337.1 coordinate 600,331, forward strand.
ACTATGGAAAGCACTTGACAGGCCATCTCATCTGAGGGGCCTCCAAGTACCTGTAGTCCTCCATCTCTGGGATTCATTTTTGCCCAATAACGCCAACACTAACAACAGCTGAGCAGAGCAGTGATGAGTTCTTGACCCAAAGATGTTCATTTAGAAAACCAGCCTATTGCCTAAGACAGGGCTTGGAAGAAGAGCTTGCCAACCCTCTCCTGGAAGATGACAGTCTGGCAGTATCAGACACTCAGAATGAGAGATGGAAAACAGACTGGCATGGAAAGAAAGTGAGAGCAGCAATAATCAGGGGCCTTGGGGTAAGAGTAAAAACAGTTAGATTGAAGTAGTGGTAAAACAGAAACAGACACTGTAGAAGCAGAGATACCTTCAGCAACAAATATAGAAGAGTAGCAAGAATAGAGAGCAAAGGTACATGCTGTGAGGATCACAGGGCAAATGGGTTTCCCATGTAGATTACTGTAGTTGTGAAGCTGTGGAGCATCAGTGCATCCTGAATGGCATTTCAGTCTTTCAGGAGACCTGGCCCTATGACTATAGAGAGATTATTTTTGCATATGTCCTCTGAATCAGCGGAAATTACTTACATATGCTTTTTTGCTGCCTGAAAAATACCAACCAGCCAACCAGTAGAATTACTCTCCTAAAACGCTGCTAGTTCCAGTAACTTTTTTAAGGATTCATTCGGAGGCTTTGGCCACAGCCTTCTTGTGTGTGTACCTGCACCTGTACACACTCTCTTTGTAGGTTAAATTTTGTTATGTTATCTCCTACTTCCTTCTCTAGGGAATCCTCTATATTACTGCCTTATCAGTTCACTTTGATGGGTTCAACAAAATTAGTTGCAATTTACAATTGAATTGCAATTGCTATTATTGCATAGCTTACCTTCACTTTTATATTTGATGAGTGTACTTCAGATGCTGAATCTATATTTTTTTAAATCTACAGTGAAACTGGGTGCCAAATTCCAAATAAAAATTCAAAAATTTTAAACACTATTACATTTTTTAGAGTGCTCTACTTTCCAAAGTATCTGGAATTTATTATATGGAAATGTTATACTAGTTCTCCCAAATAGGCTTTTAAGGTTTAGTATCATAGTAGGTTTAGGAATCCAAGTGTCTCACAGATTGGTTGTGTTAATGACCGCACGTAATATCCTCCATGAAATATCCTCCACAATGTTTGCCTTATAACTTTAAAATGCCCCCCTCTCCCCAGTCAGTCCCCACTCTGGCCTTGAGCATATGATTTGCTTTGGCCAATAGGATGTTATCAGGCCAGGCACAGTGGCTCACTCCTGTAATCCCAGCACTTTGGGAGACCAAGGTGGGCAGATCACCTGAGGTCAGGAGTTCGAGACCAGCATGGCCAACATGGCAAAATCCTGTCTCTACAAAAAATACAAAAACTTAGTTGGGTGTGGTGGCACGTGCCTATAATCCCAGCTACTTGGGAGACTGAGGCAGGCAAATCACTTGAACCTGGGAGGCAGAGGTTGCAGTGAACTAACTGAGATCTTGCCACTGCACTCCAGTCTGAGCAGCAGAGTGATATTCTGTCTGAAAAAAAAAAAAAAAAAAAAAAAAGGATGGTAGCAGAGGCTTGAAGGGCATGTGCTTTTTCATTGCACTCTTGTATGACTGGGCCTGCCCACTATTCTCCTCTGCTATGCTATGAGAACATCCCCTGGGCTAGCCTGCAGGAAGGATGTGAGAGACATGTGGAAGACAGCAGAGTTGTCCCTGACATCCCAGCCAGGGCCATCCTAGATCAGCCAACTGCCAGCCAGCCATAGATAGGTGAGGACATCCAGCTTAGGTCAGAAAAACTTTCCAACTAGCCCCATTTAAAATCTGTAGTAAACTAAATAAGTTTATTATTTTAAGGAAGTGAGTTTGGGATGGTTTGTTATAAAGCATTATTGTGGCAATAGACATAGATAACACAGAGATGCTCAAATGATAATTAATCAATGAGGTAAACTCACTGCGTTTTTGAGGTGCCCAGTCACAGATCTTTTTTTTTTTTTTTTTTTTGAGACAAGATTCCACTCTGTCTCCTAGGCTGGAGTGCAGTGGAGCAATCTTGGCTGACTACAATCTCTGTTTCCCAGGTTCAAGTGATTCTCCTGCTTCAGCCTCCCTAGTAGCTGGGAATACAGGTGTGCACCATCACGCCTGGCTAATTTTTGTATTTTTAGTAAAGGTGGGGTTTCACCATGTTGGGCAGGCTGGTCTCAAACCCCCAACCTCAAGTGATCCACCCACCTCAGCCTCCCAAAGTACTGGAATTACAGGCGTGAGCCACCACACCCAGCCTGTTCTCATATATTTATATCTCCTTTTGTTTACTTCCATCTCAGGAAAACTTGTTTTACTATTCCAGGAGCAGTGATGGTACCAGAGAATGTTTCCTTCTAACACTGGACTTGCCAGGAAAGAGGGCTAACTTTCTCATATATAATAATTTAGGCATTTAAGGTAGTAAAAATGTAAATAGGTTTTATATAATCAGGACTGTAAAGACAGTGATGTTCTCTGCCTCAAATTCTGATGTGGATTTAAGCTATGGGTAAGAAGAAAAAATAATGGGCTGAGTGTGGTGGCTTATACCTCTAATTCCAGCACTTTGGGAGGCAGAGGTGAGAGGATGGCTTGAGCACCAGGAGCTCAAGATTAGCCTAGGCAACATAGAGAGGCCCCTCTCTACAAAAAATTAGCCAGGTGTGGTGGCCCACATCTGTGGTCCCAGCTGCTCAGGAGGCTGAGGCGAGAGGATTGCTTGAATCCAGGTCAAGGCTGCAGTGAGCAGTGAGCCATGATTATTGTGTCATTGCACTCCAGCCTGGGCAAAATCCTGGAAAAGAAAAGAAAAGGAAAGGAAAGGAAAGGAAAGGAAAGCAAGAAAAGGCAAGGCAAGGCAAAAAGGCAGAAAGAAAGAAAAGAAAGAGAGAGAGAGAGAGAAAGACAGGGCATGGTGGCTCATGCCTGTAATCCCAGCACTTTCAGAGGCCAAGGTGGGTGGATCATGAGGTCAAGAGATTGAGACCATCTTGGCCAACATGGTGAAACCTGTCTCTACAAAAAATTAGTTGGGTGTGGTGTGTGCACCTGTAGTCCTAGCTACTCGGGAGGTTGTGGTAGGTGAATCACTTGAACCTAGGAGGCAGAAGTTGCAGTGAGCCGAGATTATACCACTGCACTCCAGCCTGGGCAACAGAGCGAGACTCCATGAAAAAAAAGAAAGAGAGAGAGAAATGGAGAAAGGGAGAAAAAAAGAAAGAAAGAGAGAGAGAGAGAAAGAGAGAGAGAGAAAGAAAGAAAGAAAGAAAGAAAGAAAGAAAGAAAGAAAGAAAGAAAGAAAGAAAGAAGAAAGGAAAGAAAGAAAGAAAAAGAAAGAGAAAGAAAGGAAGGAAGGAAGGAAGAAAGGAAGGAAGGAAGGGAAGGAAGGAAGAAAGAAAGAAAGAAAAAGAAAAAGAAAGGAGGGAAGGAAGGAAGGAAGGAAGAAAGGAAGGAAGGAAGGGAAGGAAGGAAGAAAGAAAGAAAGAAAGAAAGGAAAAGAAAAGAAAGAAAAAGAAAGAAAGAAAGAAAGAAAGAAAGAGAGAGAGAAATGAGAATGTATTCAGGCTTGTGAATGCTTTCAGTGATGACCTTTCTTGATGACTCAGATTGTAGAATGTCTTTTAAAGAAATTTAGAAATACAGGATATCAAGTGAAGTTCTTGTTCTTGTATTAGGCAGACATAGGTTTCTAAAGAGAAAACATAAAGACTTCAGTTCAACCTCATATACATTTATTGATCACCTGTTATGTACCAGGCATTATAAATGAAAAATCAATGAAAATTAGCCTCCGCCCTCAAGGAACTTAGAGTTCAGAAAAGAGACAGGCAAACGAGTCATGATTTCAATATACTGTGGTAAACTCAGGATGGGGTATGTACATGAAGCTTATGGTAGTTGAGGGGATGTGGAGGGCCTGGTGGGGGACTGTGTCTATTTATTTATTTATTTATTTATTTATGAGACAGGATCTCACTCTGTCACTCAGGCTGGAGTGCAGTGACACGATCTTAGCTGACTGCAACCTCCACCTCCTGGGTTCAAGTGATTCTTGCACCTCTGCCTCCCAACTAGCTAGGACTGCAGGCATGCACAACCATGCCCAGCTAGTTTTTATATTTTTGATAGAGACAAGGTTTTGCCATGTTGGCCAGGTTGGTTTTGAACTCCTGGCCTAAAGTGATCTGCCTGCCTCAGCTTCCCAAAGTGTTGGGATTACAGGCATGAGGCACTGAACTGGGCCGAAAGATGAGTGATTTAGACAAGTAAAAGAGGGGCTTAGGTTGGAAAAGATTCTAGCAAGGAGTAATAGCATGAGCAGTCAAAGACTATACAGAAAACCATAGAACATAATGTGGCACTAGTAAGTATACTTGTCCAAATATTATCAAAAATCTAATAGATATTTTTTGATCAGATATGCATTATTTTTTATAATAGAGTTTTGCTTTATTTTACATGTTAGGAAAAATAATCTATGAACCTTCTAGTACCTTCTGAATTCCTGTAAGCTTCATATGAACAGAGATAAAGTTCATCTTATTCTCTCCCGCATTTCAGCACCCAGAACAATGCCTGGCACTTTGTATGGGTTCAACAGCCAGTTGTTAAACAAATTACTAAATTCTTGAGTTTGTTAGTCTTTGCCAAAGTCCAATATAAATTTAGGCTTTAAATCATTCTTTAAATTTACTTTTAAAGACTCATGTTCTTTAATAACTTGACTTTCTCAAAGTGTCTTCAATAAAGGATAGCTTGATATTACCTTTTATAATTCTTCCTATTTGGGGATTTTTTTTAAATGTAAGTCTTGGTGTTTTCTCCCTATACATCCATCTATTCACTATTTAATCAGCATATGTTTATTAAATACTTATTATGTGCTGGCATTGCTACACACCAGGAGTAGAATAGTGACAAGTTAGGCCCTGACTAGGCCCCATTGGAACTTATAGTCCAGGGAGAAAAACAGGCAGATATTCCACAAATAATTTACGAATACCTTGTTGTTGCAAAACAGAAGTGAATAGTCCTATGAGAGTTTGTAATAATTTCTTTTAGCCTCTATTCAGTATGAATTATTATCCAATGATTATATAACATGTTTACTTTATCAAGTTCTTATCTGACAATTCTCCACTTTCTGCTTTAGTATGCAACATTTATAGCTAATGTGTGGCACAAAGTAAGTACACTACAAATAATACTTGAATGAAACAATAATTACTTTCTCATACAATTTGCATTTTATACCATATTATTTTGTTACTGTTGAATAAAAATATCTGCACTCTTTGTGGTAAGACAAATATAAGAATTATTCTCTTAATGATACATCTGTCACCTGGATGAAATAATGGGAACAGTGTAGGTGATGTATGTTGTCTAAAATTAGGTGTACAGTACACCATTAGAGCCTTGATCTATCGTCTATTGGCTTAATTTCTGTGTAAAGTGAGGTTATTAACCACATCTATTTAGTTATATAATTTTAATCAATAGGTATTCATTAAAAATCCATGTAAGTTTTGTAGCATATGCTGAGGGGCATTCAAAGAAGAATAAAACAGGTTTCTGCCCTACAAAAATTCGATCTAAATGCCTGTGACAAAAGAATAGTCTTTTTTGCCTATTAGGGAGGAAAGTAAGCCCTGTAAGAAAAGGCATTCTACAAGAAGCGATGGTTAATCTGTAATAGTTCTTGAAGAATGAATAAGGCTTTGCCAAGGAGGTGATAACGGGAAAGGCATGCTAGAGAGAAGACTTCAGTTCTTCATACTAGGGAGCATGTGCAAGTGCAAGGAAGCCTGACACCCTTTTCTAGCCTCTTATCAACTATTTTTTAAAAATGATTATACTTTAAGTTCTGGAATACATGTGCAGAACGTGCAGGTTTGTTACATAGGTATACACGCGCCATGGTGGTTTGCTGCACTCATCAACCCGTCATCTACATTAGGTATTTCTTCTAATGCTATCCCTCCCCAGCCCCCCCACTCCCCAACAGACCCTGGTGTATGATGTTCCCCTCCCCGTGTCCATATGTTCTGTTTATTCAACTCCCACTTATGAATGATAACATGCAGTGTTTGGTTTTCTGTTCCTGTGTTAGCTTGCTGAGCAGAAAAACCACTTGACCTAGAAATCCCATTACTGGGTATAAACCCAAAGGATTATAAATCATTCTGCTATAAAGGCACAGACACACGTATGTTTATTGCAGCACTATTCACAATAGTAAAGACTTGGAACCAACCCAAATGCCCATCAATGGTAGACTGGATAAAGAAAATGTGGCACATAGACACCGTGGAATACTATGCAGCCATAAAAAAGGATGAGTTCATGTCCTTTGCAGGAACATGGGTAAAGCTAGAAACTATCAACTATTTTTTAATTTACATTCTTGTTCACTATTGCTTCACAAGCTCTTGCTTCTAATTCTGTTAGATGAAGATTTACAAAATGTTTATCTTTACCATGTCTTCAATTTAATTTCCTTTGGAAAGTACAAAAATTAGAACAACATTCTGTCTGAACAATGGGCAATTCCAGCACTCATAAAAGCTGGAGGTAGCCAAGCACAGTGGCTCACACCTGTAATCATGGTACTTTGGGGGGCCGAGCTGGATGGATTGCTTGAGTCCACGAGTTCAAGACCAGTTTGGGCAAAATGGCAAAGCCCTTCTACAAAAAACAACAACAACAATTAGCCAGGCATGGTGGCCTGTGCCTGTGGTCCCAGCTACTTGGGAGGCTGAGGCAGGAGCTTGAGCCCAGGAAGTCAAGGCTTCAGTGAGTTGTGATTGCACCATTGCACTCTAGCCTGGGTGACAGAGCAAGACCCTGTCTCGGAAAA